>NC_046968.1:29689796-29699796 GCF_009769545.1 Cyclopterus lumpus
ATAAATATATGTATATATATACATATATGTATATATATATAAATATATGTATATATATATATATATATATAAATTTATGTATATATATATATAAATATATGTATATATATATACATATATAAATATATGTATATATATATATATAAATATATGTATATATACATAAATATATGTGTATATATATACATATATAAATATATGTATATATATATATAAATATATGTATATATATACATATATAAATATATATACATACACACACAGAGTCCTGGTCTCTGTCCACCAAGTGCAGCTTGATCCTGGACCACCATGGATCCAGGTCTCTGTGGAGTCACCGACCTCCGGCTGCTTTCCATTGTATTCTTCTGCAACCGGTCATCAGACAGCCAGGTGCATGCTGGGTAGTGGAGCAGCCTCAGGACCTAGCTGGGTTAGCGTAGCTTTCTTCTCTCCTCTCTGGGGCGTGTTGGTGGTCTCAAAGTCTGCTGCTCTTAATCCATGCACTATCCTAAAAACTGTAAAATAAAAACAAATAACTTCACTAATGTACTGCTCATTCCACTTCATACGTCCAAGCGTCTACTTTCGAGGTAACCACGGCAACCAACAAGCCAGGCTTTTTTAATTCAGTCCTTTCTCGCTGCTTTCATTAACCACGAGAGCCTCGAGACGGAGAGCCAGAATCATTAAGTTCTCGTAGTAAATAATGACCTCGCGAGGGAAGGATTTAATCTGCATTCATTTAGAGACACACACACACACACACACACACACACACACACACACAGCACTTGTCAGTGTCGTCGGAGAGAGAAAACAGTCAGATTAGAGAACAGCTGACTCGACGCTCTCGGCTTCCTGCCGCCTCCCTCATGAGGAGCCTGGAAGCCGGACGCGTCATGGAGGATTAGACTAAGTCCAGCAGGACTCATTGTCAAGTGGTCCTCGTGACAATCAAGTCTCCGTGGGCGGAGTTACTGCTCGGGGGGTTTGGATGGAGCGATATCGATGCTGATGCTGCAGGTATCAGGCTCTCATTTGGGATGGGGGGGCGATATATAACGAGTTATAATAATGATCCTTATTTAAAAGTTTTCCTCTCTTGAGCCACACGCCTCTTTCTTTTTTCAGATGCTTATAAAAGTTAATACATTCAAATACTCTCAAGCGTCTCGGTGTGACGTCTCACTCTATGTAATTATAATTATTATTATTATGTACCGTAACGCCTGCAGAGAAGAAGAATGAAAATGCTCCTCGTCGTTGATTCTTTTGGGTTTTAAACCAAACGTAAGAAGCAGAGCCGGAGAACCTGATTTCATTTGTATGCTTTGGGATGAACATTAAAAGAAACACAAACGACAGAGAACAGGCGGTTACCAGAGATTAGTTCAAAGTCCAGGAGAAGCGTACAGAAAGGTTTCGTCCAACAGCGGATCAGAAAACAGCTGATTGGTTTAAATCCAAAGACATATTTCCTCTCGCGGTATCTTCTGCTTCTTCGGTGGATGAAAACTGGTCGGATGTTATTTTCAGAAACAAAACAAAATGCATCCACATCAAATGTTTTGAGATGGACGATTAAAATGATGTTTGCGATGCTTCATACGACTAGAAATAAGTGAGGAGATGTTTTAAAGTAAACTATCGAACGTCTGGTTTAATAGTTGGTCACAGTGTTGGAGAAACAGGAAGTCACATTATTATGAAGCCTGAACATTGATGGAGGGATCTGACTGGATCACAGTCTCAAGATGGATAGATATATATATATATATATATATATATATATATATATATATATAGATAGATATATAGATAGATAGATGGATGGATAGATAGATATATAGATAGATAGATAGATAGATAGATGGATGGATAGGTAGATGGATGGATAGATAGATAGATAGATAGATAGATATATAGATGGATAGATAGATAGATAGATAGATAGATGGATAGATAGATAGATGGATAGATAGATAGATAGATAGATAGATAGATAGATAGATAGATAGATGGATAGATAGATAGATAGATAGATAGATAGATAGATAGATAGATAGATAGATGGATAGATAGATAGATGGATAGATAGATGGATCGATTGATAGATAGATAGATAGATAGATAGATGGATGGATAGGTAGATGGATGGATAGATAGATAGATAGATAGATGGATGGATAGGTAGATGGATGGATAGATAGATAGATAGATAGATAGATAGATAGATAGATAGATGGATGGATAGATAGATAGATATATAGATGGATAGATAGATAGATAGATAGATAGATAGATAGATGGATGGATAGATAGATAGATATATAGATGGATAGATAGATAGATAGATAGGTAGATGGATGGATAGATAGGTGGATAGATAGATGGATAGATAGATAGATATATAGATGGATAGATAGATAGATAGATAGATAGATGGATGGATAGATAGGTGGATAGATAGATGGATAGATAGATAGATATATGGATAGATAGATAGATAGATAGATAGATAGATATATGGATAGATGGATGGATAGATAGATGGATAGGAGGTGGTGCAGATGGTGGTCTGGTTATCCAGTATGGAGGACCATTCCTCCTCTCCACCAAACTTATTTCAGGGTATCCACCTTGTAAGCGTGATATAAAAGTAAGATATACAATTATATGTTGACACTTTAAAACATACACCTTGCCCCCCCCTCATTGTTCAGTGTTTAAATGTGCTTCATACCAGAAACCAGACGGATGACAACAACGTCTGAAGGTCACCATCTCCCCCCTCGTTTCCTGACCTCTCTCTACTTTAAGCTGTCCAATAAAAGGTATATTGATATTCATCAGAACAGCCCAGTCCGGTGCAGTGTTGATGACTCATTTCCACTGTGGCTTCCTTCCTGAACCCCGTTGATGCACCTTATTTTTGCCGAAGCATCTTCACACAAGTGAGATGCTAGATGACCTTCAGCCGGCTAATGAAGGAAAGTGCTGATTGCAGCGTGCCGCCGCGCATCGGAAACACCTTCATGTCCTCTGATGTGAATTATAAAGCGCATATCTGAAGGAACTTTGGAGATGAATTAGCTTTCTTTTGATTTAGTGTCAGCAGCGGGGCGGCAACAACATACTAATTATGACTGACAATCCTGAGAGGGTTTGCTTGGATTCAGCTGAGGATGAACTTTTCCCCCCTCCCTCAAGTTAAGAAGGCATGTGTGCAATTGACTTATTTTGAAAAGTGAATATTAATAAATCCATAACTGTAATGTATCCTGCATGTCTACACGTAAATCTGTATATACACGTATTCAGCTTTGTAGAAGGCCACATTTCAACGATGCCCAGTTTGCGTATATCAATACATTTAAATTCTTCCTTTCAGACCCAAACTAATGACCTCGGGTTCCTTTACAGGCAGAGTTTAGTGGTGAATGCCTCGTTCTGTTCCCAAATTCAGTGTATAAATATTACCTGTACATCTGGAACACTATGTCAAGACTTTGAGATGAATCTGAATCATTCTGCTGAAGATCTTGTTTGAAACGAACAATCCGCCAAAACGATGCTTAAAAAAAACAAATCAGTATTTCCCCAAAAGTTGCGAGACGAGCCCTCCGGCGCCGCATGCTCTGGACCCTCTGAACACAAACAGACGCATGCGGACGCTTCGGAAAATTGAGACAGAATTGAAAAAGCCTGCAGCGACCGCGAGAGAACATTTTGAGATATGGACATTGTTATGCAGCGAGTGCATTTCTCATTAAAGAAACCCCCACAATCTAGCTGAGCTGAACCCAACACTTGTCTCTCCATCACACACACACACACACACACACACACACACACGATCAATTGTTAGCCAGTTCATCTCAATGGCAGGTGGAGCGTCCTCTGCGGGCCGTGTGTGACTTTGTACAAATAGTGCTGATCTGCCTCCTCATGTGTGCCAGCTGACCCGGGGGAATACCACCGAGCTGCCGCGGCTCAACTCCTCTTACGGCCGCCGATCGGCGCGTTGAGAGGAACCGCTGCACTTTGGGGTTCGGAAGTTACGTGATTTACATTGAAGGAGTTTTAAATACGAGTTAGAAGTTTAGGAGGTGTTTCTTGATGGTATTCTGGAGGTTGTGATTTCCTGGGAAACAGCAGAAAGATGTTCCTGGTTGTCTTTAAACTTCTTTTCACTGCCGTCCGATCCGTCGTAAAAACCCGATCTCATAGCTATACTGCCGGTCAGAAATGTGTAACGCACGTTCAGCACTATTGGCCACTGTAAACGCCAATCAATCAATATCCGTGACAAGCGCCTCCCGAGCTTACTGTTTTTACAGGAATCTAATAGCACTCTGCTCGAGGGTTTTATGGGAACTTTAAAGCTGCACTGATCAATATGTTTATATTAACAAGGGGGCAAATTACTTTGTGACAAACGCATTAAAAAAAAATTAGCACCTAATTAATGAATTAGCACTAATTGACCTTTTCCCAAGGGCTCCGACGATTACTGCTCCACAATATGGCGTTTTCAACAATATCGGTGAGAGATACGGATACTATATATATATATATATATATATATATATATATATATATATATATATACTGTTATTTTACAAAAGAGAAAAAGAAAACTACATTCATAATATCATTTGTTTGGTCAGTAGAGAGAATGTAGCTTTAACACATGAAGCATAGACTTCTATACAACCAGAGGAGTCGCCCCCTGGTGGTCAGCAGAGAAAATGCAGCTTTAACACATGAAGCATAGACTTCTATACAACCAGAGGAGTCGCCCCCTGGTGGAGAGAATGCAGCTTTAACACATGAAGCATAGACTTCTATACAACCAGAGGAGTCGCCCCCTGGTGGTCAGGAGAGAGAATGCAGCTTTAACACATGAAGCATAGACTTCTATACAACCAGAGGAGTCGCCCCCCTGGTGGTCAGGAGAGAGAATGCAGCTCTAACACATGAAGCATAGACTTCTATACAACCAGAGGAGTCGCCCCCTGGTGGTCAGGAGAGAGAATGCAGCTTTAACACATGAAGCATAGACTTCTATACAACCAGAGGAGTCACCCCCTAGTGGTCAGTAGAGAGAATGCAGCTTTAACACATGAAGCATAGACTTCTATACAACCAGAGGAGTCGACCCCGGTGGTCAGTAGAGAGAATGCAGCTTTAACACATGAAGCATAGACTTCTATACAACCAGAGGAGTCGCCCCCTGGTGGTCAGCAGAGAAAATGCAGCTTTAACAAATGAAGCATAGACTTCTATACAACCAGAGGAGTCGCCCCCTGGTGGTCAGGAGAGAGAATGCAGCTTTAACACATGAAGCATAGACTTCTATACAACCAGAGGAGTCACCCCCTAGTGGTCAGGAGAGAGAATGCAGCTTTAACACATGAAGCATAGACTTCTATACAACCAGAGGAGTCACCCCCTAGTGGTCACAAAAGAGAAAAAGAAAACTACATTCATAATATCATTTGTTTGGTCAGTAGAGAGAATGCAGCTTTAACACATGAAGCATAGACTTCTATACAACCAGAGGAGTCGCCCCCTGGTGGTCAGCAGAGAAAATGCAGCTTTAACACATGAAGCATAGACTTCTATACAACCAGAGGAGTCGCCCCCTGGTGGAGAGAATGCAGCTTTAACACATGAAACATAGACTTCTATACAACCAGAGGAGTCGCCCCCTGGTGGCCAGGAGAGAGAATGCAGCTTTAACACATGAAGCATAGACTTCTATACAACCAGAGGAGTCGCCCCCTGGTGGTCAGGAGAGAGAATGCAGCTCTAACACATGAAGCATAGACTTCTATACAACCAGAGGAGTCGCCCCCTGGTGGTCAGGAGAGAGAATGCAGCTTTAACACATGAAGCATAGACTTCTATACAACCAGAGGAGTCACCCCCTAGTGGTCAGTAGAGAGAATGCAGCTTTAACACATGAAGCATAGACTTCTATACAACCAGAGGAGTCGACCCCGGTGGTCAGTAGAGAGAATGCAGCTTTAACACATGAAGCATAGACTTCTATACAACCAGAGGAGTCGCCCCCTGGTGGTCAGCAGAGAAAATGCAGCTTTAACAAATGAAGCATAGACTTCTATACAACCAGAGGAGTCGCCCCCTGGTGGTCAGGAGAGAGAATGCAGCTTTAACACATGAAGCATAGACTTCTATACAACCAGAGGAGTCACCCCCTAGTGGTCAGGAGAGAGAATGCAGCTTTAACACATGAAGCATAGACTTCTATACAACCAGAGGAGTCGCCCCCTGGTGGTCAGGAGAGATAATGCAGCTTCAACACATGAAGCATAGACTTCTATACCACCAGAGGAGTCGCCCCCTGGTGGTCAGGAGAGAGAATGCAGCTTTAACACATGAAGCATAGACTTCTATACAACCAGGAGTCGCCCCCTGGTGGTCAGCAGAGAAAATGCAGCTTTAACAAATGAAGCATAGACTTCTATACAACCAGAGGAGTCGCCCCCTGGTGGTCAGGAGAGAGAATGCAGCTTTAACACATGAAGCATAGACTTCTATACAACCAGAGGAGTCACCCCCTAGTGGTCAGGAGAGAGAATGCAGCTTTAACACATGAAGCATAGACTTCTATACAACCAGAGGAGTCGCCCCCTGGTGGTCAGGAGAGATAATGCAGCTTCAACACATGAAGCATAGACTTCTATACCACCAGAGGAGTCGCCCCCTGGTGGTCAGGAGAGAGAATGCAGCTTTAACACATGAAGCATAGACTTCTATACAACCAGAGGAGTCACCCCCTAGTGGTCAGGAGAGAGAATGCAGCTTTAACACATGAAGCATAGACTTCTATACAACCAGAGGAGTCGCCCCCTGGTGGTCAGGAGAGATAATGCAGCTTCAACACATGAAGCATAGACTTCTATACCACCAGAGGAGTCGCCCCCTGGTGGTCAGGAGAGAGAATGCAGCTTTAACACATGAAGCATAGACTTCTATACAACCAGAGGAGTCGCCCCCTGGTGGTCAGCAGAGAAAATGCAGCTTTAACAAATGAAGCATAGACTTCTATACAACCAGAGGAGTCGCCCCCTGGTGGTCAGGAGAGAGAATGCAGCTTTAACACATGAAGCATAGACTTCTATACAACCAGAGGAGTCACCCCCTAGTGGTCAGGAGAGAGAATGCAGCTTTAACACATGAAGCATAGACTTCTATACAACCAGAGGAGTCGCCCCCTGGTGGTCAGGAGAGATAATGCAGCTTCAACACATGAAGCATAGACTTCTATACCACCAGAGGAGTCGCCCCCTGGTGGTCAGGAGAGAGAATGCAGCTTTAACACATGAAGCATAGACTTCTATACAACCAGAGGAGTCACCCCTAGTGGTCAGGAGAGAGAATGCAGCTTTAACACATGAAGCATAGACTTCTATACAACCTGAGGAGTCGCCCCCTGGTGGTCAGGAGAGAGAATGTAGCTTTAACACATGAAGCATAGACTTCTATACAACCAGAGGAGTCGCCCCCTGGTGGTCAGGAGAGAGAATGCAGCTTTAACACGTGAAGCATAGGCTTCTATACAACCAGAGGAGTCGCCCCCTGGTGGTCAGTAGAGAGAATGCAGCTTTAACATATGAAGCATAGACTTCTATACAACCAGAGGAGGCTGCTGTGGTTGTTAATATATTTACAGTATGGATGTATACTTTCTTCATTGATGCATATTCTCTTGTATTATGGAGGTCTGCTTTCCTTGAATTACTTTAACATGTTCTCAAACTCCCTACTGTTCCCTGTGTGGGATAAACCAGATGTTTAGCTTGTGTACAATAACAAACAACACGAGTTGTCGTAATTCTTTCCATCGTGTTGATCTTTTATCTCTGCGCAGGTCGTATTATCTGTTAGTGACTGAACCCTCCCACAGCAAGTAGTATATAAGAGGCGATCCCACAGTTAAAATGTTGCTACGCAATGATGGTATCATGTCAAATCTGTGTTTATGCAATATGTGATTGTGAAAAGAAAGTCTATATAAACGACTCTAGTTTCAAGTCTTCTTCAATACAGCGTGATGTTCATTTAGTAAATTATGGTAATTTAGAGTCAAACAGACCATAAAGCAGGGGATGCTTTAGAGGCGGGGCTACAAGGTGATTGACAGGACACCAGAGACGTAATCCAAGAAGGCCATCGCCAAATTGCAGAATAGAGGCTTCAACACATCAGTGCACAAACAAATACTACGCCCACTTCTTAAAGTATAGATACATTTTTGTTCCTGTTAACCATGTTGTGTAAAATTAGAATGGTCAACCATGATAATCCCGGTGATACCGTCCGCCAGAGGAAATCAACGGTAAAACCATTAAAGGTCAGAATTTGAATCCTTTATTTGGGCTGCACAATTTTTAGAAACACTATATTGATGATGGGAGGGGGGAGGGGGGAGGGGTGTGTGTGATGAAGTCATTGCTCATGAAAACAGATTGTCAGGCTCTTGTACAATTGTATTAGTCTGGCTGGGAAATAAATCTGCTACGGCGTCAAAATTATGCATTTTTCATATTTTTGCCTCGACATCTGCTCGACACTTGGAGTCAGTAAACAACAGCAGTGCAGAGCAGGTAGCAATGTTGATGGTAGTGGTGAGTGTGTGTGTGTGTGTGTGTGTGTGTGTGGGGGGGGGGGTTGAGAAGCGTTGGTCTAACGGAGCATCGTGGTTATTTGCATTAAATCACACAGCTCAAATTATTAGGAAATAAAAGGTATTTATTATGGATTCTAACAAGTCAGTAGTTTTAATTAAGTGTCACAATCTGCACCGAGCGTGTCAGGCAGTTAAGCAGCTCATCTCTAATATCTATTTTCATATTCACCTGGAAACATCTTCAGACAACGTGTATTTTCAAGTTTTTGTGCAAAAACTATATTGTACAAGATTGCATCGAACACATCGTGATGATGTTATAATTAACCTTTGCCCAGGACTTTTACTGTTGTTTACACTGTTGTTTGTTTGTTTGTTTGTTTTGTGACATCTTTGCATTACTGTTTTGTTAATTAATTACATTTTATATTATTATTCTATTTAATATGTTTATATATTGTGCATTTTTCTTATTATACTATACATTTGAGATTTTTTAAATTGTATTGCTTAGCGTATATATAAATGCAGCGGTAGTAAAGACATTACCTCTAGAGCTTGAACGCATCATATTCATATAAACTCAATAGAACCTTCGTTACGTTAACCAGCTCTGTAACCACAGGTGTGCGGTCGGAGTTCACACATGTGCACTAGCGACTGAGCAGGATGTTGTTGTTGTTGTTGTTGTTGTGTTGCGTAAATGGACTGGTGTACTCGCTGACACCTGATTCAACGTCTTACAGTCTGAGGCGTTTGTGGAACTGGTTTTGGAGTCGGTAAAACTCATTATCGGTGGTTGTACGTACTGAATGTTTCTTGTTGTTGTTCCATGTGATAGGTGCTAAAAACGTCCACTCAGCAATCTACTGAACCCATTTGTCACGAGAGCTGTGTGTCTTTGTTTTTCCTCGGCTTCACAAGGTTTATTGTTCTTCCCACAAAGCTCCTTTGCTCCCCCGGGGTGCAGCCCAGTAGCTTCATCCTCCTCTCCCTCGGCTCCGTGTCTGACTTCATGGAACTCAACTTGTTTCAGGCTTTGTTGATTCCGCCTGAGGAGCGTTGGGAGCTCCCCGCTCGGCGCAGCTTGTCTTCCTGCTCGTGCACAACAATGTAGCAACTAATGAAAACCTTGAAGTTATTTGTACAACCCTTCCAACTGATGCCACTGTATTCACATTGTTTGATGGGCGGGGCTTCGCTCGTGTTCACCTGCTCATAGTGATGAGTTCTACAGTCCAAGTCAAACAGAACGTTCTGCGAAGTACAACTCCATCCCTGACGGAACCCTTTAGTCAGCGTCATACTTAGAGCTCCTAATCAATGTGAAGGGGTGAGGGT
>NC_046968.1:29704796-29712296 GCF_009769545.1 Cyclopterus lumpus
ATAGACCTCAGTTTAGTCCTGGTCCTCTATAACCCTACGTTTAGTCCTGGTCCTCTATAGACCTCAGTTTAGTCCTGGTCCTCTATAGACCTCAGTTTAGTCCTGGTCCTCTATAACCCTCAGTTTAGTCCTGGTCCTCTATAACCCTAAGTTTAGTCCTGGTCCTCTATAGACCTCAGTTTAGTCCTGGTCCTCTATAACCCTCAGTTTAGTCCTGGTCCTCTATAACCCTAAGTTTAGTCCTGGTCCTCTATAACCCTAAGTTTAGTCCTGGTCCTCTATAGACCTCAGTTTAGTCCTGGTCCTCTATAGACCTCAGTTTAGTCCTGGTCCTCTATATACCTCAGTTTAGTCCTGGTCCTCTATAACCCTAAGTTTAGTCCTGGTCCTCTATAGACCTCAGTTTAGTCCTGGTCCTCTATAGACCTCAGTTTAGTCCTGGTCCTCTATAACCCTACGTTTAGTCCTGGTCCTCTATAGACCTCAGTTTAGTCCTGGTCCTCTATAGACCTCAGTTTAGTCCTGGTCCTCTATAACCCTCAGTTTAGTCCTGGTCCTCTATAACCCTAAGTTTAGTCCTGGTCCTCTATAGACCTCAGTTTAGTCCTGGTCCTCTATAGACCTCAGTTTAGTCTTGGTCCTCTATAGACCTCAGTTTAGTCCTGGTCCTCTATAACCCTCAGTTTAGTCCTGGTTCTCTATAGACCTCAGTTTAGTCCTGGTCCTCTATAACCCTCAGTTTAGTCCTGGTCCTCTATAACCCTCAGTTTAGTCCTGGTCCTCTATAGACCTCAGTTTAGTCCTGGTCCTCTATAACCCTCAGTTTAGTCCTGGTCCTCTATAGACCTCAGTTTAGTCCTGGTCCTCTATAGACCTCAGTTTAGTCCTGGTCCTCTATAACCCTCAGTTTAGTCCTGGTCCTCTATAACCCTCAGTTTAGTCCTGGTCCTCTATAGACCTCAGTTTAGTCCTGGTCCTCTATAACCCTCAGTTTAGTCCTGGTCCTCTATAACCATAAGTGTAGTCCTGGTCCTCTATATACCTCAGTTTAGTCTTGGTCCTCTATAGACCTCAGTTTAGTCCTGGTCCTCTATAACCCTCAGTTTAGTCCTGGTCCTCTATAACCCTCAGTTTAGTCCTGGTCCTCTATAGACCTCAGTTTAGTCCTGGTCCTCTATAACCCTCAGTTTAGTCCTGGTCCTCTATAACCCTAAGTTTAGTCCTGGTCCTCTATAGACCTCAGTTTAGTCCTGGTCCTCTATAGACCTCAGTTTAGTCCTGGTCCTTTATATACCTCAGTTTAGTCCTGGTCCTTTATAGACCTCAGTTTAGTCCTGGTCCTCTATAGACCTCAGTTTAGTCCTGGTCCTTTATATACCTCAGTTTAGTCCTGGTCCTCTATAGACCTCAGTTTAGTCCTGGTCCTCTATAGACCTCAGTTTATTCCTGGTCCTCTATAGACCTCAGTTTAGTCCTGGTCCTCTATAGACCTCAGTTTATTCCTGGTCCTCTATCGAAAGCCTGAATATAATCATAATTATAGTCCAGGACCTCAGAGCCTCGAGGTGTAACACGTGGAGCGAGTTACAGGTTTGAGTGACAGGTGTTTCTTCATGGCTATTTCCTTAGCTCCGGTTCTCCCACTGAGTCTCCTTCTGCAATGCAACGGGGAACAAAGACCCAACAGTGTTCCTCCGACTGCTGACAAGCGCTTTGTGTCGGTTCCTCGGTTCCCGTGGGAACCCTGGCGGCGCGATGGCGGCCGCTCCGCCTCCAGGTCCTCTCAATACGCGGCTCACCTCTCACCCCCGAGGAGACACCTGTCTCCGCGTCGGCCACGCCCACATCCGCTGAGCGTTTCCTTTCTCAGACACAAACGTTGTTCCAGAAGAAGCAGATCCATTGATTGTGCACGTTAAACTAAAGGATGGCGCCGTGCACGCGTTACACCACCTGCAGGCCTCAGTCTCCCTCCGAGGCTCCGAGGTTCTCCGGGTGGAGATGTTGTGCATGTGGAGCAGGAGAAGGGAACAACATGAAACACCGTGAGCAGGAATGCAGCACAATGAACGAGTTCAAATCTGGCAACGCCGCGTGCCAACACGTGTATTATGGTTATGAATCATCAGCCAGAGATCCTGACATGGGCGAGATAAAGTCACCGTGCGGCCGCGAGTAAATCATCAATACTTTGATTGGTTAGTTAAATCATTGTGCACTAAAAGCTAAATGCATTAAGAGCAGAGTTATTTCCCTTCCTCCGGGAGGCGGGGCTTAAGGAAAGGCGTGTCTGTGCTTTATGGAAGATTTGGGTGATTTCATCAGGATTTTATTTCCTGAAATACGTCCACAGCGGTACTGGAGGTAACAATGCACGTACCTGTCCCTTTAAGAGGCCAATAACCTTACGGTGCTACACAGTATTAAATGCCAAGGGGGACTTATTGACATAAGCATATAGATGACCACACTCATCCTTTAAGTCGCTTGGCGCATCACAGAAGCAGCAGAGAGGCATTAATATTCTGATGAAGCCTCGTGACCTGCAGAGATTCTGTTCATCCAGCCTGTTTTGCAAGTTTAATAAGAGCTATTATTTAAAAAACATCTGCCATGAAATGCTAAAAACCCTGAATCGACTAAAGTAGTGCGTCTTAAAGATAGAAGGGACTAAAGTGATCAATGTATTGATCGCTTCCACCACCATCAATACCCCTCGGCCCATAGGTGACCATTGATCACCGGATGAAGGCTGAAGGGGACGGATTAGGGGGGGGAGAGAGGGGGGGGGGGGGGAGAGAGACAGCAGCTGGTCTTCACTGATTGTTTACTGATCACATGTTCTACTGATCACATGATCACATGTTCTACTGATCACAGGTTTTACTGATCACATGTTCTACTGATCACAGGTTTTACTGATCACATGTTCTACTGATCACATGATCACATGTTCTACTGATCACATGTTCTCCTGGTCACTTGGTCTCCTGATCACATGATCACATGTTCTACTGATCACATGTTCTACTGATCACATGTTCTCCTGGTCACTTGGTCTCCTGATCACATGATCACATGTTCTACTGATCACATGTTCTCCTGGTCACATGGTCTCCTGATCACATGATCACATGTTCTACTGGTCACATGTTCTACTGATCACATGTTCTCCTGGTCACATGGTCTCCTGATCACATGATCACATGTTCTACTGGTCACATGTTTTACTGATCACATGTTCTACTGATCACATGTTCTCCTGGTCACATGGTCTCCTGATCACATGATCACATGTTCTCCTGATCACATGTTCTACTGGTCACATGGTCTCCTGATCACATGATCACATGTTCTCCTGATCACGTGATCACATGTTCTACTGGTCACATGTTCTCCTGGTCACATGTTCTCCTGATCACATGTTCTCCTGATCACTTTATTTACTCTGGGATGGTGAATGTTAGACGTGCGTTCCATCTCTATTATCTACAACCTCGTCCCCAATCTGTCTGCTTTGCTCGTCATCTGGTTATTAGAGAGTTCTGTAACTCTGACATCTTGTGATGTGCTTGAAGATCTAAGGCAGTGTAATATTCCTTTGATTTATTAATTAAATGTGTTGTTGTTGCTGAAAGCATCTTTTCTTACATCGCTGAGACACGTTGACCCATTCAAGCCCAAATTAAGAAGCACCATAACCATAGTTTTTAACCCTTTAACCTGCTATTGAGTGGGTTTGTGACCCTCGTGCTCCACTGTTAGTATTGAGGAGCCCCAGGAGTCTCCTTCTGTCAGCAGCGCTCCTCAAGCCGAGTATTGACCACGCCGGTCAATACAGCTTTCACTCACATATTAAATATCCGTACGGTTGCCGGTGGATTTCCTGCTGTTTGGTTGCACAAAAGTAAGAAAGTGTATCATTTGATAAAAGTGTTTTTTACAGTTTGCCACAAAACAGTTAATGCAATTATGATAACGCATTTTTCTGGCGCCTTCGCCCTTCGCCGTCTTTTCGGATATTTCATCAGCATTAAAATGTGGCCAACACCAGCTGACATGACACTTGATCCTCCGTGTGGACACATGTTGGTCCTGGTTGTGGATGTGAATCAACTTGTTACGACCATTTGGTGGCTCATTGTGTAACAGCTGCATTCTCTCTCCTGACCACCAGGGGGCGACTCCTCTGGTTGTATAGAAGTCTATGCTTCATGTGTTACAGCTGCATTCTCTCTACTGACCACCAGGGGGCGACTCCTCTGGTTGTATAGAAGTCTATGCTTCATGTGTTGAAGCTGCATTCTCTCTCCTGACCACCAGGGGGCGACTTCTCTGGTTGTATAGAAGTCTACGCTTCATGTGTTAAAGCTGCATTCTCTCTACTGACCACCAGGGGGCGACTCCTCTGGTTGTATAGAAGTCTACGCTTCATGTGTTAAAGCTGCATTCTCTCTCCTGACCACCAGGGGGAGACTCCTCTGGTTGTATAGAAGTCTACGCTTCATGTGTTAAAGCTGCATTCTCTCTCCTGACCACCAGGGGGCGACTCCTCAGGTTGTATAGAAGTCTATGCTTCATGTGTTAAAGCTGCATTCTCTCTCTTGACCACCAGGGGGCGACTCCTCTGGTTGTATAGAAGTCTATGTTTCATGTGTTAAAGCTGCATTCTCTCTCCTGACCACCAGGGGGCGACTCCTCTGGTTGTATAGAAGTCTATGCTTCATGTGTTAAAGCTGCATTCTCTCTCCTGACCACCAGGGGGCGACTCCTCTGGTTGTATAGAAGTCTATGCTTCATGTGTTGAAGCTGCATTCTCTCTCCTGACCACCAGGGGGCGACTCCTCTACTTTGTACTACATCTCAGGTACATAAACACAAAGAGGGAAAGAGGCTTCATTTTCTGGTCAGGTAGAAACTTTTATATCTTTTTTGTAGAAAATAGTTATTGATGATATATTAATACTCTTGGATCAGATGTAAAATGCTGTTGTTCTTTTTTAGTGATGATCTTATAGAATATGATGCGCTGAACAATACTTTTACTTCAACTACCATTTTACTTCAGTAAATTTTGATGATAATACTTACAGTAGTAAGTATTTTAGTAGTATTTTAACGTGTGGTATTAGTACTTTTACTGAAGTAAAGGACCTGAACACACCGTCAATAGGTCTGGAGTGTCACAGGGCATCTCGGCAATAGGTTTATAGATATGTATTTCTTGCCTGCTTCTCTTCCTCTAGAGCCTCTTCTGAGCGCCCTGACGTGGTTATGTCATTTTAATCTGCTTATGGCTCTTGCACTATGAACTCAGCGTCTGGCCCTCGTCCCTCTGAGCGACAGCTGTGCTCTGCAAAGAATTACAAAATAAAACGTTGAGACATTCATTAGGGCCCGCGGAAATAATGTCCAGTTAACAATAACTGTGTTGTTATTGATCTTTCTGTCGCTGCTGATGAGGAACAGAAACCCAACGAGCAGCGAACGGGCGGATGGAATATGGTCGAGCTGAGGTGGAAACCAGCCTGAGCTGGAGCTTCTGTGGGAGGAGCTGGAGCTTCAGTGGGAGGAGCTGGAGCTTCTGTGGGAGGAGCTGGAGCTTCAGTGGGAGGAGCTGGAGCTTCTGTGGGAGGAGCTGGAGCTTCAGTGGGAGGAGCTGGAGCTTCTGTGGGAGGAGCTGGAGCTTCAGTGGGAGGAGCTGGAGCTTCTGTGGGAGGAGCTGGAGCTTCAGTGGGAGGAGCTGGAGCTTCTGAGGGAGGAGCTGGAGCTTCAGTGGGAGGAGCTGGAGCTTCTGAGGGAGGAGCTGGAGCTTCTGTGGGAGGAGCTGGAGCTTCAGTGGGAGGAGCTGGAGCTTCTGTGGGAGGAGCTGGAGCTTCAGTGGGAGGAGCTGGAGCTTCTGAGGGAGGAGCTGGAGCTTCAGTGGGAGGAGCTGGAGCTTCTGAGGGAGGAGCTGGAGCTTCTGTGGGAGGAGCTGGAGCTTCTGTGGGAGGAGCTGGAGCTTCAGTGGGAGGAGCTGGAGCTTCAGTGGGAGGAGCTGGAGCTTCTGAGGGAGGAGCTGGAGCTTCTGGGGGAGGAGCTGGAGCTTCAGTGGGAGGAGCTGGAGCTTCAGTGGGAGGAGCTGGAGCTTCTGGGGGAGGAGCTGGAGCTTCAGTGGGAGGAGCTGGAGCTTCTGGGGGAGGAGCTGGAGCTTCTGAGGGAGGAGCTGGAGCTTCAGTGGGAGGAGCTGGAGCTTCTGTGGGAGGAGCTGGAGCTTCTGTGGGA
Source organism: Cyclopterus lumpus (assembly GCF_009769545.1). NCBI lineage: Eukaryota > Metazoa > Chordata > Actinopteri > Perciformes > Cyclopteridae > Cyclopterus > Cyclopterus lumpus. Next base: position 29,711,061 of record NC_046968.1, read on the forward strand.
GGAGCTGAAGCTGATGGTTAAGACGCCGTTGCTGGAATTTATTGCACGTGGGGGTTAAAATCTGCAAATACATAAGTACATTTTTCTCACCCCATACAGAATATTAATTTTAATAGCGTTTTTCAAACACAGCAAAGACCAAAGTTATCTATATTTAAAGTGCATTTATCTGCCCGTTTGATCCACATGCTCGAGGGTTCTCAGTCCTGAGAATTCAGTGGTCCCTGAACCCCCCATGAGACACAACTTATAAATCGGCTTCTTTTTCAAAATAATTTTAACATAAAAAACTGTAAAATGTATATCATTTATATCATCGTTTTATTTACATTTGAAATAGTTTTCACCCCCAAATAATGAAACGATACCATGAATATTGGGAGAGCTTTGCTTTTATTGTGAAACTCTTGACACAGGAAGCTGTTTCCCGTTTAAATCCGAGCTTCCTGTTCCTTCAGATTCAAACCTCCCTCAGCGGATCTCAGGCTCTGTTGTCCACGCACTGAAGAGAAGAACACCTGAAACGTGTACTTGTGTATTAGTACCACGTGTGTTCTGACTGTACTCCTCTCTGTGGAGTACTCGGGCCTCTTGAGGTCCTGGGGGGCTTTTTCTGGTGATTCTTATTCAGCACACTCACCGCTGCTCAAGGTGAGACTCCCAGAGTCCTCAGTTCTACCAGGGACACTACCACTTTAGTCCACAGGGGACGCTAGAACCAACACTACCACTTTAGTCCACAGGGGACGCTAGAACCAACACTACCACTTTAGTCCACAGGGGACGCTAGAACCAACACTACCACTTTAGTCCACAGGGGACGCTAGAACCAACACTACCACTTTAGTCCACAGGGGGCACCAGAACCAACACTACCACTTTAGTCCACAGGGGACGCTAGAACCAACACTACCACTTTAGTCCACAGGGGACGCTAGAACCAACACTACCACTTTAGTCCACAGGGGGCACCAGAACCAACACTACCACTTTAGTCCACAGGGGGCACCAGAACCAACACTACCACTTTAGTCCACAGGGGGCACCAGAACCAACACTACCACTTTAGTCCACAGGGGACGCTAGAACCAACACTACCACTTTAGTCCACAGGGGACACTTTGAACCAAACTTCAGCTTTTGTTCCCGGATCTAAACGAAGATTTAACTCACGTGAATGATGAGTTTCTGCTGTCGTTGGAGGGAAGGGGGGCCCGGGAGAACCAGGACCAGGAC
>NC_046968.1:29717296-29729796 GCF_009769545.1 Cyclopterus lumpus
CATAGTTGTCTCCATAGTTGCCTCCATGGTTGCCTCTATCGTTGCCTCCATCGTTGCCTCTATTGTTGCCTCCATGGTTGCCTCCATAGTTGTCTCCATAGTTGCCTCCATGGTTGCCTCCATAGTTGCCTCTATTTTTGCCTCCATGGTTGCCTCCATCGTTGCCTCTATCGTTGCCTCCATCGTTGCCTCTATCGTTGCCTCCATGGTTGCCTCCATAGTTGCCTCCATCGTTGCCTCTATCGTTGCCTCCATGGTTGCCTCCATGGTTGCCTCTATCGTTGCCTCCATGGTTGCCTCTATCGTTGCCTCCATGGTTGCCTCCATAGTTGCCTCCATGGTTGCCTCTATCGTTGCCTCCATGGTTGCCTCTATCGTTGCCTCCATGGTTGCCTCTATCGTTGCCTCTATCGTTGCCTCCATGGTTGCCTCCATGGTTGCCTCTATCGTTGCCTCTATCGTTGCCTCCATGGTTGCCTCTATCGTTGCCTCTATTGTTGCCTCCATAGTTGCCTCCATGGTTGCTTCCATAGTTGCCTCCATCGTTTCCTCCATGGTTGCCTCTATCGTTTCCTCCATGGTTGCCTCCATGGTTGCCTCCATGGTTGCCTCTATTGTTGCCTCTATCGTTGCCTCCATGGTTTCCTCTATCGTTGCCTCCATGGTTGCCTCTAGCGTTGCCTCCATGGTTGCCTCTATCGTTGCCTCCATCGTTGCCTCCATCGTTGCCTCTATTGTTGCCTCCATCGTTGCCTCCATGGTTGCCTCCATAGTTGCCTCCATGGTTGCCTCCATGGTTCCCTCCATGGTTGCCTCCATGGTTGCCTCCATGGTTGCCTCCATAGTTGCCTCCATGGTTGCCTCCATCGTTGCCTCTATTGTTGCCTCCATGGTTGCCTCCATAGTTGCCTCCATGGTTGCCTCCATGGTTGCACCGTCTAGTTGCGTTGCTCTTCGTGTTGCTCTTAGTTTCGGGGCGTTGCCCACCGACGTTTTTTAAATTGCAGCTTGTAATAATCTGAATACATAGATTTTTCTTTAATAAATGGTCCAGTCTGTGCCGCCCACTGTAATTACATGTTTCCCTTCCACTGGTTTACTCCCACTGCCCATGAACTGGGAATTCTGTTTCTGTCAACACGCAACTCTCTGAGTTGAGGACGTTCACTTTTACTCCAGTTTCGGCTGGTTGAGACCAAATGAAAAGAAACAAAAGGGTCACTTACAGCTTCAGTATAGAACAATGAACATTATACACACTAATAACTCTTATAATGCATTCCTGTCAGCAGCCCCCCTCCTAGATGTTACACACTGTTCCTTTAAGTTATGTGAACTATGGTATAAAAGGTTTGTAACTCTGCACATACAGTTCATCCTCTGAGGCTTTAAAAGGGTTTTACTAAGCTGTCTTCTTGTGAGGGTCCGAGGTCGTAGAGCGACGCACGTTGCACCGATTGTAATTGATTTATTGGGTTGTACAAATAAAATAGAATAATAATAATAATATAATAAAATAGAACGTAGGATCAAAGGGGGCCTCATCGCCGAAGGCCCCCGGCCTGAAAACTGGTTCACAAGTCATGAGACGTGATCTTATCTTTGATCACAAGCCCCAAATCTCAGATTATTAATCATGAAAGTTGCATCAGTTTATCGTATGTTTTATTAATGTGTTGAAAGTTAACTCCGTCTGTCAGAGAAAGGAAGTGGACGAGAAGTATTCAAGTATTCAAGTACATGTACCTGGTTACTCCTCAGGTGCTCCTGTTGGTGAACATGGACTGAAGGGCAGCACCACTGGTGAGCTGGCGAGGTCGTCCTCAAAGTTCTCCATGTTTCCATTATTTCTGTGAGATTGCAAATAAAATAGCTTTTCTGTTTTCCCTCCAGCCTCGAGTTCGAGTTAGTCGTCACTCTCGTATTTTCCTCGCATCTCTTATTTTTTCCTTCTGCACACCACAAACACCGCATCCCGTTAAAGGTGAGCTCTTGTTCTCCTCTCGTAAAAGGACGGAGGCAGGGAGGAGGACGAGGAGCACGAGGAGGACGAGGAGCACGACGAGGACGAGGAGCACGAGGAGGTCGAGGAGCACGAGGAGCACGAGGAGGACGAGGAGCACGAGGAGCACGAGGAGCACGAGGAGGATGGGGGCCGGCGGGGTCTCCCCCCGAGGGCTGCTGTGGCTCCGCCTGCTGGGCTTCGTCTCTCTGGCGTCGGCCCTGAACCCGGACGACCCCAACGTGTGCAGCCACTGGGAGAGGTCAGTGTACCCCGATGCCGCCGCCCTCCAATATGCAAAGTGAAATAACGATGCGGTGAACTAATGGACCCCCCCCCCCCGCGCCGCAAATCAAGAATCAAGAGGGTTAGCCAATAATCAAAAGCAAAAAGGGAGAAAGGTTTACTCCTGGGGACGCCGTAAATCCACGGCGCCGTAATGTGACTGCTTGAGTGGTCTCGGCACTCAGCGCCCGCTGAGTAAAAGCACAACGTCCTCCCCGACGAGCGCATGGGCCGAGATCAATAACCTCCCGGCGCAATCAGTGGGAATTGTGGAAATGGATATCACCACCGATGACGAGCACGGCCTTCACTTCTCGGGGACGGGGAAAAAAAGACTTCGGAATAATTATAGAAATCCCCCCCCAAAAAAAATCTGGAAGGATTCTTTAAGATCCTGAATGTTTGCGGCTTTTTAGGAAACATTTAAATAAAGCTTTTAAAAGAAGCTGCCAAAGAATCAGAATGAAGGCGTCGCTCGGCTCCCCGATCAATAACTCACCCGATGATCTGCTTATTGACATCTGGGAGGTTTCACTTTCAGAAATATCGTGTCCCGCTCCACGACAACGAGTTTCCAGATCCAGGATGAATTAGAAAGATTCATAATGTTGATGTCTGTTGGTTTCTGAATGAGCACATCTCCATGACGATGAGCTTGTGTTCTCTCCCACAGCTATGCAGTGACTGTGCAGGAGTCCTACGCTCACCCATTCGACCAGGTCTACTACACCCGCTGCACCGACATCCTCAACTGGTTCAAGTGCACCCGACACAGGTGAGGACCTCCTTCCCTCTCCTCAAAGTCATAACCACGCAATCGGTCCAAGAGGAGGCCTTCAAGTCGCTCTATTAGTCTTTACAGTTTAATGTGAAACGGAACAGAGAAACTGATTCACTAACTCGGTGTTGATGTGGCGTCGTGGAAACGAGGCGGACTCATCGTTTACCGTTCTATGTGAAAAAGAAACCGGCCGATTCACAAAGATCGTTGAATCCCAAACGGGCTTTCTCCCCTGAACATTTGACTTTTCCTCTCCGTTGTTCCGTCATAGATCTATTCTTTGGGAATTCAGCATCTTTGATGAATGACTTGACAGGAAATTAATCTATTTAATTGACTAATCAACGACCTTGAGACCTCTCACAATAGTGCAAGGCTCCTTCTGAACTGTTCTTAGATACTCCATCCATACTCTTAATGTGAATCTAATAAACACACTGCAGCATTATTCATTTTGTTGAATAAACGCCTGGTTCAAAAACTATAAATTCAAATTGGCTTGTTTCTCTTTTACATGCAGAGAAACCATCATTAAACCCTTACTCTCCTTAAACCACCGGGCGCCATTTAAAGACCGCCGGTCCATTTGTTATTCACCAGTGTGAGTTATTAGAAAAGGTCAGAGGTCATCAGTGGCATACCCTTGTTTTAATTCATAAGACTGAGATGTGTATAAAAGTGAACGGCGACACCAGATCACAGAGTTCCTCTTCCCAGCTCTGAACTGGGACGGACTGGTTTCTGGTGTCGCTACAACCCAAAACAATAAGAAAGAGTTTCACGTGGTCAAGTTTCCTTCTTCGTCTTCATCTCGGAGACATTTCTCTTCTTCGCGGTCCGTCAAACTTCAGCTGCTGGAGCTCGGCGGCCGTCAGTCGAATCAGCACTGCCGGCGTCCCGGCTATAATGACCACATTAAGCTTTATAGCTTCCAGTTTAGCTCCTCCAGCTAAGAGCTGAGTCATTGATCTTAAGCTGAAATGTCAGACAACATCCAGCGAGACTATTTTGCCGGCAGGAGACCGAGCGGCATCCCCGGGAGACGTTCGTTTAGCTGTTAGCTGTTAGCTGTTAGCCGTTAGCCGTTGCAACTCGAATTCCGCCAGTGAAAAACCCCTCAGCGCACGGGTCTAACCCCTGGGATCAGACCCCCGGGATCAGACCCCTGGGATCAGACCCCGGGATCAGACCCCCGGGATCAGATCCCGGGATCAGACCCCCGGGATCAGACCCCCGGGATCAGACCGGTTCTGAGCTTTGCACTGGCGGTTTTATTTGAGTTGCTACAGACGCTGACTGAAGGTCCAAAGGGGTTGTTTTTTGGTTCCTTCCTCTTTGTATTTAATCCGATAAACAAACTACACCTTCGACGTGACTGACGAGCTCTCGGGGAAGCTCCATTTCTTAGACCTCTCAGGGACGCTACACTGACTCACTATCGCCTCTCCAGCCCACAAGTGGTATTACAAGACAGGACGGGCCACGGCTAGCTGGTTAGCATGGCTAGCTGGTTAGCATGCTAATTCCAGGAGAAATCTCTGCAACACAAAACAGAGACATCTTTGACGCAAGTGTGTGTGTGTGTGTGTGTGTGTGTGCTGTGTGTGTGTGTGTGTGTGTGCAGGATCAGCTACAAGACGGCGTACAGAAGGGGCGTGAGGACGATGTACAGGAGGCGCTCTCAGTGCTGCCCCGGCTTCTATGAAAGTGGAAACCTTTGTGTTCGTAAGTTGCCTCGATTCCTTTATTCTCCTTTTTGAGCGAGAGATAATTATTTATGAATATAAACGAGACAATAAGATGATGTTGTGTATAATTGTAGTTTTTACGTTCAATGTTCTTTTAAAGATCATTGAATTGCTCTTTAGAATCGCTGCTTCTTGCATTGCTTGACAACATGAAGCAGGTACAACAAACAGGGCGCTTTTTAAAATAGATTATTAACATCCGGCCTCATCAGAGAAGTTTCACTAATGATCTGCTCTCTAACGCACTGAAACCAGAGAAACGAGGGTCGCTCCCATCACCACGAATCCAGTGCATGTTGAGGAAGAACGTCTCGGAAACGCTCTGAAGTTCAGAACAGCTGCTTTCGCTACGACGTTTAACGATGAATTCGTTCTGTTTTTTAAAAACATTTCGTTGTGGTCATTTAAGGGCCTCAAAACAAGCTAAAGACATTCGATATTTACTCATTTTTCTTGTACATTTGGTTCGGTGAATGCTGCATTTCCTTCATCGTCCCGTCTCCAGTTCAGAGCTTTCTCCTGAAATGAGGTTGATGGGAGGAGAGTTTCTAAACCAACAAAGCTTCTTTTGAGGAAATCAGTTTCAGTTCAAATGAGTCTGGAAGAGGCTGAAGCGGACTCGGCCTTACAGCTGGTGAAGAAACGGGTGTCCTATGAAACTGGACTACCTCGTGAATCCATTGGCGTCATTGTGTTGGGAAGAGGCCGACAAGGCCCTGAAGCTGGGGAAACTAAGGATGGGTGACTGGGTGGGTTCTATGCTGACCCTCAAGTCTCTCCTCTGGAGGAGAACCACATGCCGTTCTTTGCATGTGTTTATTTTGGAGTATTCTAAATTTGGTGTATTTAAATTTGTCCACACACTGGGGTCCTTAAACAGTCTTGAACTGCATGGATTGTGGATGTTAGTCCTCAAAGGGACCTGACATCACTGCATATATAAAGACTTTTATAAAGACTCCTGTATTCACAACAAGAAGGTCTCTAAGTCGACAGAACTGATAATGCATCACAGCGTGAGGTCCTGGTGTCTTACGGTTTTACTTTGGAAGGAGTTGTGATTGGCATTATCAAAAATAGATTACCACCAAGTCGATGCCACACATGGTATCAACTCAAGGACTCTGAGGCTGAGCTCCAGCTGTGATGTGTCATAAACCTGCCAGAGAGCTCAAGACCCTAAAAGAGACCCAAACAAGGTCTATGTGGGATCAATCAGCGTTCTGTAATAAATATAACTCGGCAGTTCTTTTGCTGCTGTGAAAATGTTGTTTTTAAAATGCTAAACTCCAACAAATACGGACGGAAGCAGGATTCTTTGTTTATTTGTGGTATTTTGTCAATGCATTTAGACTTTTGGACTTTAATGATATTAACGAAGCCCGTTAACACAACCAGCTAAACAAAACAAACAAATAGGGATTTTACAGTTGCTTATTGAAAAATATTGATTGTCCGGTTATAATGGACGTTACGAGAAAATAATGCACTCATGCCAGCCAATCACAAGAGAGCACTCTCCATTGCTGTGCTGTAATAAGAACTGACAGAAAGAAAAAAGTAATAATCCAAATGTAATCATCAGCGTAGAAGAAATGTATCTTATGACCTCCTTGTTTGAAATAATAGTTGTTAAACTCTCTTTTCATTGAGAAGTGTCTGACGTCACAACGTCACAACGACCAAAAGAGCTTTCATTGCTGAGGATTTCCTATATGAGTGAAGGTTATGCTGTAAACTCACATTGTTTTTGATCAAATGACAATAAACGCAGCCGACATTGTTGTTTCCTTCAGCAGCGACTCCACGATGCTCAACGTCTCTGCAGCAGGCAGAATCACTTCTCTGTGATCTGCATGGTTATTTTCAGACTTTTCTTCTTTGTTTTCCGGGCTCGTTAAAATGTTCGGCGCATGTCGTGGAACTATGATTACATCTCCGTCTTTATCTCTTCACCGTTATCCACATATCTGCTGGCGGAGCTGTCAACGTTAGATCCGCCCGGCTCCGTTTCAAAGTGGATCCATCGCTGCCGAAGGTTTCACACCAGAGCTTTGAAATCAACGTAAACAGAAGGAAAAACAGGCAGAAATGGGGAAAAGCTGCAATCACGTTCTGTTCTGTGAGGTAAATATCTCTAAGAGCCCGAGCTTTATTCTGTGGCTTGAACATCGCGCTCTTTATTTGAAGTAAAAGATGTTTATCTTTGTGATATGCACCAACAGATGACCCCCCCCCCCCCCCATGATGATCTGTCAGAAGCCGGTCAGCGAGATAAAAGCAGCAACGTCTCTCTTCACAGTTATTGTAGTTCAGAAGCTGGTTTTGAAGGTTCTGTTCTTCTTCTCCAGCCAGAAGAACAACACAAGCCTCTCTCATCAAACATCAGACAATTAGACGGAGCAGACGACTTTATTTAACGGGGAACCTTCAGCTTTATGTATTTATGTCACTCAAAAACAAATCACATGATGAGTCAATGAGAGAAGTTTCAAGATTTAGTAACTTTATAATATTTGTTTATATAGAATAATAATTAAGAACTGTGTATTCTTTTCTTATTTAATTGACTTTCTTTGTAAAAGGGGACCAGGTAAAGTGCTGATGTGGTCGAGGCCTCAAAGCTCCACAAACGCCGTGGTGAACGTTGATCGATATTCTAATCTGACTTAAATTTGTTATTTTCAGACTCCAACGTTAGCGTTTAGCTTCTCGCGGTGAAAAATAAAACGAAACAAGCTGCACGTGTGTGTGTGTAAAAGACGATCCGCCTCCAACCAGTGTGTAGCGTTTAGTGTGTAACGGGATCATGAAGACCTTCAGCCTCATCCGTAAATCTCTCCACTCCCAGCTGGTCCGATGACGGCTCCGTCAACCAGCGAGCAAAACGGCAGATAAAAGTGAAAATAAATTATTAAAAATCATCATTCAAACCCGTCAGGGGAAAAGAAAACGGAGGGATATCTCCTCGGCCGCCCGGTCGTTATCTCACGCCGGCAAAGAGAATCAATTATCCGCCCTAGATGGTAAGTCGTATGGAGCGCTCCTTTCTTATTGTGGGCTCCCGAGGCAAAGAGGAGCGCATTGTGTGTCTTTATTCAACATCTGCTTGTAAACAACTTTATTAGATTCCCCCTTGGGGGGAGGGGGGAGACAAATAACCCTGGACTCTATTGTGCAGCTCGCTCCACCGCACACACACACACACACACACACACACACACACGCTCACACACACACACACACACACACGCTCACACACACACACACACACACACTCCCGCTCCCGTTAGCCGAGTAGTTTGAAACGCCAGGAGCTAATTCCTAGACGCCAGGTTGGCTAACGGGCCGGGACAGGTCCTTTGTTGTGTGATCTGTACACAGACGGAGCTAATTGAAAGGCTTCCCTCCCCAACAGAAGGGGGGGAGTGTGTGTGTGTGTGTGTGTGTGTGTGTGTCTGATTTGATTAGAAGGCTTTCCTCTTTCTGTGCTTCCTGGCTGGTTTTCGAGCTCTGTTGTTTTTCCATTTCCTGTTTTACATCTGACATAACAGACGTGTTCTGGCCTTTAAACATTCAGGGGAGCGTGTTCTGGCCTGGGGAGCAGAAGATCTCATCCCTCTGTAGAAGGCAGAAGGTCTCATCCCTCTGTAGAAGGCAGAAGGTCTCATCCCTCTGTAGAAGGCAGAAGGTCTCATCCCTTTGTAGAAGGCAGAAGGTCTCATCCCTCTGTAGAAGGCAGAAGGTCTCATCCCTCTGTAGAAGGCAGAAGGTCTCATCCCTCTGTAGAAGGCAGAAGGTCTCATCCCTTTGTAGAAGGCAGAAGGTATCATCCCTCTGTAGAAGGCAGAAGGTCTCATCCCTCTGTAGAAGGAAGAAGGTCTCATCCCTCTGTAGAAGGCAGAAGGTCTCATCCCTTTGTAGAAGGCAGAAGGTATCATCCCTCTGTAGAAGGCAGAAGGTCTCATCCCTCTGTAGAAGGCAGAAGGTCTCATCCCTCTGTAGAAGGCAGAAGGTCTCATCCCTCTGTAGAAGGCAGAAGGTCTCATCCCTCTGTAGAAGGCAGAAGGTCTCATCCCTCTGTAGAAGGCAGAAGGTCTCATCCCTCTGTAGAAGGCAGAAGGTCTCATCCCTCTGTAGAAGGCAGAAGGTCTCATCCCTCTGTAGAAGGCAGAAGGTCTCATCCCTCTGTAGAAGGCAGAAGGTCTCATCCCTTTGTAGAAGGCAGAAGGTCTCATCCCTCTGTAGAAGGCAGAAGGTCTCATCCCTCTGTAGAAGGCAGAAGGTCTCATCCCTTTGTAGAAGGCAGAAGGTCTCATCCCTCTGTAGAAGGCAGAAGGTCTCATCCCTCTGTAGAAGGCAGGTCTCATCCCTCTGTAGAAGGCAGAAGGTCTCATCCCTCTGTAGAAGGCAGAAAGTATCATCCCTCTGTAGAAGGCAGAAGGTCTCATCCCTCTGTAGAAGGCAGAAGGTCTCATCCCTCTGTAGAAGGCAGAAGGTCTCATCCCTCTGTAGAAGGCAGAAGGTCTCATCCCTCTGTAGAAGGCAGAAGGTCTCATCCCTCTGTAGAAGGCAGAAGATCTCATCCCTCTGTAGAAGGAAGAAGGTCTCATCCCTCTGTAGAAGGCAGGTCTCATCCCTCTGTAGAAGGCAGAAGGTCTCATCCCTCTGTAGAAGGCAGAAAGTATCATCCCTCTGTAGAAGGCAGAAGGTCTCATCCCTCTGTAGAAGGCAGAAGGTCTCATCCCTCTGTAGAAGGCAGAAGGTCTCATCCCTCTGTAGAAGGCAGAAGGTCTCATCCCTCTGTAGAAGGCAGAAGGTCTCATCCCTCTGTAGAAGGCAGAAGATCTCATCCCTCTGTAGAAGGAAGAAGGTCTCATCCCTCTGTAGAAGGCAGGTCTCATCCCTCTGTAGAAGGCAGAAGGTCTCATCCCTCTGTAGAAGGCAGAAAGTATCATCCCTCTGTAGAAGGCAGAAGGTCTCATCCCTCTGTAGAAGGCAGAAGGTCTCATCCCTCTGTAGAAGGCAGAAGGTCTCATCCCTCTGTAGAAGGCAGAAGGTCTCATCCCTTTGTGGGATGAGACCTTCTGTTAGTTCTCATCTCTGCCTGAGGCCGTTGTTTTCATCCCTCGTCGGTGTGATTCCTCCCTCAGTTTCATTCTCAGTCCGACTGGTTTCTTTTTGGTGCTTTCTTGGATCCTGAGTGCTTGTTTGCGTCCGTGACCTCGTCGCCCCCCCCCCCCCCCCCCCCCCACGTCACCCAGCGAAACCTCAGCAAGTCTGATATAAATCACGGCAAAAACGTTCATTCTGTGATCCCATAAGTTTCTCTCTCTAATTTGTTACTTATTTTACGTCAGTAATGTGAAACACAGTAGGAGTGTCACGGAAAGCTGTTTGTATTTGATTATTTTAAAATATCCTTGTATGCATTCATAGGTTTCGCATTTTATTGACCGAGAATGCACAGAAATAGAATAGCTTGACAATAAAGGTAAAGAATAGACAGGAAAGTTAGTGAAATATATATATATATATATATATATATATATATATATATATATATATATATATATATATATAGAATGCACCAATGACCGACACAAACAAAAAAGAAGAAATAAAACTCCATTTACAAGTAAAGTGCTTCAAAATAAATGCATTTGAAATCACCTAGAAAATGTTATATGCCTAGGGCTTTTATTTTGAAAGGTAAGCTGCCTTTGTCAATGTTGATGTTTTTTACAGTGTAAAGGCCTCTAGTCCTGAGTGACGGTGGTCTACAACACTATATGAGTTATTTATTATTAATCCTCACGGTTGTGTATGAAACTGAGGTCCTCCTAGAACGTGATGTAATAAGAGAGAAAGTCTATGACAATAAATGTCTAAAGTGACAATACATATACAGAATATAACTGTTTACTATAAACTGAACTTATATTTGTTTACACGTTCTGCTATGAGCAGCAGTTCCTCCTGAAGGAAAGGAGATGGAGAGAGCCTTATCTTTTCATATCCCAATAACTTATTCATATTCTGTTACCTCTGGTTATTTTTTCAGCAAATTAGTAATGATTCTGTGAAAAAAATAATGAAATGTGCAGTTTAAATAGAACATTGTGTTATGTGTACAAGAGACGTACACTGACACTCGGGGGAAAATATAAAATATATAACAACAAAATATCATCCAAAGAGACACACAACAACTACAATGAGATGCAAAACAACTACGAAGGGATGCAAAATGACCTCAAAGAGACACAAAACGACTACAAAGAGACACAAAACAATAACAAAGAGACACAAAACAACTAGAGACACAAAATGACCTCAAAGAGACACAAAACGACCACAAAAAGACACAAAACTACATAAAAGAGACACAAAATGACCTCAAAGAGACACAGAACGACCTCAAAGAGACACAGAACGACCACAAAGAGACACAGAACGACCTCAGAGAGACACAAAACTACTTCAAAGAGACACAGAACGACCTCAAAGAGACACAAAACTACCTAAAAGAGACACAGAACGACCTCAGAGACACAGAACGACCTCAGAGACACAGAACGACCACAAAGAGACACAGAACAGCACCAGAAAAGAGGTTCCACTAATCTGCTCTTCGCTCCGTTTCAGCAGATTAAAGAGCAGACAATAGCTGGAATTAGGCAGCGATTATTTAATTTGATATCTATTGTTGCTGATGTGATCCTCTTTGTACGGTACGGGATGAGCGGATTAGGGTCCGTTTAATGATTCATCAACTCTCCTTGAGGAGAGCATGCGTCTGAGCCTCTCTTATTAAAACCTGTATTTGCAGGCAATTACAATAATTCTTTTGCTGGATAGCACAAAGAAGTGCACTCATAGAAACGATTAATCCTGATGTCTCTCGTTATGAAGTTCAGGCGCTTTTGATTGCAGCATTGCTCCTCATTTCATTGCTCCTCATTTCATTGCTCCTCTGTTTAAAGTGGAACCATTACATGACAATGATCTAGGACAGTGGGTCTCAACCCGAGGGTCTCCCCACATAAAGGGGCCGAAGGAGCAACATGAGGGGCTGCAAAATGATTAACGGCAAAGTTCTACTACTCAAAAATATTTATTTTTTTGGCTTGTGGAATACGAGCTAGTTTGACCTCTTCTAAAGATGATTTACTTGACTTGAAAAACTAAACCAAACTAACCATTTGTACATCAATTACCCAACCAGAGGAGTCGCCCCCTGGTGGTCAGGAGAGAGAATGCAGCTTTAACACATGAAGCATAGACTTCTATACAACCAGAGGAGTCGCCCCCTGGTGGTCAGGAGAGAGAATGCAGCTTTAACACATGAAGCATAGACTTCTATACAACCAGAGGAGTCGCCCCCTGGTGGTCAGGAGAGAGAATGCAGCTTTAACACATGAAGCATAGACTTCTATACAACCAGAGGAGTCGCCCCCTGGTGGTCAGTAGAGAGAATGCAGCTTTAACACATGAAGCATAGACTTCTATACGACCAGAGGAGTCGCCCCCTGGTGGTCAGGAGAGAGAATGCAGCTTTAACACATGAAGCATAGACTTCTATACAACCAGATGATTCGCCCCCTGGTGGTCAGGAGAGAGAATGCAGCTTTAACACATGAAGCATAGACTTCTATACAACCAGAGGAGTCGCCCCCTGGTG
>NC_046968.1:29739796-29757296 GCF_009769545.1 Cyclopterus lumpus
GTAACACCTCATGTAGAACACAAGTAACACCTCATGTTTGTAGAACACCTGTAACACCTCATGTAGAACACAAGTAACACCTCATGTAGAACACAAGTAACACCTCATGTTTGTAGAACACAAGTAACACCTCATGTAGAACACAAGTAACACCTCATGTTTATAGAACACAAGTAACACCTCATGTAGAACACCTGTAACACCTCATGTAGAACACAAGTAACACCTCATGTAGAACACAAGTAACACCTCATGTATGTAGAACACAAGTAACACCTCATGTAGAACACAAGTAACACCTCATGTAGAACACAAGTAACACCTCATGTAGAACACAAGTAACACCTCATGTAGAACACAAGTAACACCTCATGTTTATAGAACACAAGTACCACCTCATGTATGTAGAACACAAGTAACACCTCATGTAGAACACAAGTAACACCTCATGTAGAACACAAGTAACACCTCATGTAGAACACAAGTAACACCTCATGTTTATAGAACACAAGTAACACCTCATGTTTGTAGAACACAAGTAACACCTCATGTAGAACACAAGTAACACCTCATGTATGTAGAACACAAGTAACACCTCATGTAGAACACAAGTAACACCTCATGTTTATAGAACACAAGTAACACCTCATGTAGAACACCTGTAACACCTCATGTAGAACACAAGTAACACCTCATGTAGAACACAAGTAACACCTCATGTATGTAGAACACAAGTAACACCTCATGTTTATAGAACACAAGTAACACCTCATGTTTGTAGAACACAAGTAACACCTCATGTAGAACACAAGTAACACCTCATGTATGTAGAACACAAGTAACACCTCATGTAGAACACAAGTAACACCTCATGTTTGTAGAACACAAGTAACACCTCATGTAGAACACCTGTAACACCTCATGTAGAACACAAGTAACACCTCATGTAGAACACAAGTAACACCTCATGTATGTAGAACACAAGTAACACCTCATGTTTATAGAACACAAGTAACACCTCATGTAGAACACAAGTAACACCTCATGTTTGTAGAACACAAGTAACACCTCATGTAGAACACAAGTAACACCTCATGTTTGTAGAACACAAGTAACACCTCATGTAGAACACAAGTAACACCTCATGTTTATAGAACACAAGTAACACCTCATGTAGAACACAAGTAACACCTCATGTAGAACACAAGTAACACCTCATGTTTGTAGAACACAAGTAACACCTCATGTTTGTAGAACACAAGTAACACCTCATGTAGAACACAAGTAACACCTCATGTAGAACACAAGTAACACCTCATGTTTGTAGAACACAAGTAACACCTCATGTTTATAGAACACAAGTAACACCTCATGTAGAACACAAGTAACACCTCATGTAGAACACAAGTAACACCTCATGTTTATAGAACACAAGTAACACCTCATGTAGAACACAAGTAACACCTCATGTTTATAGAACACAAGTAACACCTCATGTAGAACACAAGTAACACCTCATGTAGAACACAAGTAACACCTCATGTAGAACACAAGTAACACCTCATGTTTATAGAACACAAGTAACACCTCATGTAGAACACAAGTAACACCTCATGTAGAACACAAGTAACACCTCATGTTTGTAGAACACAAGTAACACCTCATGTAGAACACAAGTAACACCTCATGTAGAACACAAGTAACACCTCATGTTTATATAACACAAGTAACACCTCATGTAGAACACAAGTAACACCTCATGTTTATAGAACACAAGTACCACCTCATGTATGTAGAACACAAGTAACACCTCATGTAGAACACAAGTAACACCTCATGTTTGTAGAACACAAGTAACACCTCATGTAGAACACAAGTAACACCTCATGTTTGTAGAACACAAGTAACACCTCATGTAGAACACAAGTAACACCTCATGTAGAACACAAGTAACACCTCATGTAGAACACAAGTAACACCTCATGTAGAACACAAGTAACACCTCATGTTTATATAACACAAGTAACACCTCATGTTTATAGAACACAAGTACCACCTCATGTATGTAGAACACAAGTAACACCTCATGTAGAACACAAGTAACACCTCATGTTTGTAGAACACAAGTAACACCTCATGTAGAACACAAGTAACACCTCATGTTTGTAGAACACAAGTAACACCTCATGTTTGTAGAACACAAGTAACACCTCATGTTTGTAGAACACAAGTAACACCTCATGTAGAACACAAGTAACACCTCATGTTTATAGAACACAAGTAACACCTCATGTTTATAGAACACAAGTAACACCTCATGTTTATAGAACACAAGTAACACCTCATGTTTATAGAACACAAGTAACACCTCATGTTTGTAGAACACAAGTAACACCTCATGTTTATAGAACACAAGTAACACCTCATGTTTGTAGAACACAAGTAACACCTCATGTTTGTAGAACACAAGTAACACCTCATGTAGAACACAAGTAACACCTCATGTTTGTAGAACACAAGTAACACCTCATGTTTGTAGAACACAAGTAACACCTCATGTTTGTAGAACACAAGTAACACCTCATGTAGAACACAAGTAACACCTCATGTTTATAGAACACAAGTAACACCTCATGTTTGTAGAACACAAGTAACACCTCATGTAGAACACAAGTAACACCTCATGTAGAACACAAGTAACACCTCATGTTTGTAGAACACAAGTACCACCTCATGTTTGTAGAACACAAGTAACACCTCATGTAGAACACAAGTAACACCTCATGTTTATAGAACACAAGTAACACCTCATGTTTGTAGAACACAAGTAACACCTCATGTAGAACACAAGTAACACCTCATGTTTGTAGAACACAAGTAACACTTCATGTAGAACACAAGTAACACCTCATGCAGAACACAAGTAACACCTCATGTTTGTAGAACACAAGTAACACCTCATGTAGAACACAAGTAACACCTCATGTAGAACACAAGTAACACCTCATGTAGAACACAAGTAACACCTCATGTAGAACACAAGTAACACCTCATGTAGAACACAAGTAACACCTCATGTTTGTAGAACACAAGTAACACCTCATGTTTGTAGAACACAAGTAACACCTCATGTAGAACACAAGTAACACCTCATGTAGAACACAAGTAACACCTCATGTAGAACACAAGTAACACCTCATGTTTGTAGAACACAAGTAACACCTCATGTAGAACACAAGTAACACCTCATGTTTATAGAACACAAGTAACACCTCATGTAGAACACCTGTAACACCTCATGTAGAACACAAGTAACACCTCATGTAGAACACAAGTAACACCTCATGTATGTAGAACACAAGTAACACCTCATGTAGAACACAAGTAACACCTCATGTAGAACACAAGTAACACCTCATGTAGAACACAAGTAACACCTCATGTAGAACACAAGTAACACCTCATGTTTATAGAACACAAGTACCACCTCATGTATGTAGAACACAAGTAACACCTCATGTAGAACACAAGTAACACCTCATGTAGAACACAAGTAACACCTCATGTAGAACACAAGTAACACCTCATGTTTATAGAACACAAGTAACACCTCATGTTTGTAGAACACAAGTAACACCTCATGTAGAACACAAGTAACACCTCATGTATGTAGAACACAAGTAACACCTCATGTAGAACACAAGTAACACCTCATGTTTATAGAACACAAGTAACACCTCATGTAGAACACCTGTAACACCTCATGTAGAACACAAGTAACACCTCATGTAGAACACAAGTAACACCTCATGTATGTAGAACACAAGTAACACCTCATGTTTATAGAACACAAGTAACACCTCATGTTTGTAGAACACAAGTAACACCTCATGTAGAACACAAGTAACACCTCATGTATGTAGAACACAAGTAACACCTCATGTAGAACACAAGTAACACCTCATGTTTATAGAACACAAGTAACACCTCATGTAGAACACCTGTAACACCTCATGTAGAACACAAGTAACACCTCATGTAGAACACAAGTAACACCTCATGTATGTAGAACACAAGTAACACCTCATGTTTATAGAACACAAGTAACACCTCATGTAGAACACAAGTAACACCTCATGTTTGTAGAACACAAGTAACACCTCATGTAGAACACAAGTAACACCTCATGTTTGTAGAACACAAGTAACACCTCATGTAGAACACAAGTAACACCTCATGTTTATAGAACACAAGTAACACCTCATGTAGAACACAAGTAACACCTCATGTAGAACACAAGTAACACCTCATGTTTGTAGAACACAAGTAACACCTCATGTTTGTAGAACACAAGTAACACCTCATGTAGAACACAAGTAACACCTCATGTAGAACACAAGTAACACCTCATGTTTGTAGAACACAAGTAACACCTCATGTTTATAGAACACAAGTAACACCTCATGTAGAACACAAGTAACACCTCATGTAGAACACAAGTAACACCTCATGTTTATAGAACACAAGTAACACCTCATGTAGAACACAAGTAACACCTCATGTTTATAGAACACAAGTAACACCTCATGTAGAACACAAGTAACACCTCATGTAGAACACAAGTAACACCTCATGTAGAACACAAGTAACACCTCATGTTTATAGAACACAAGTAACACCTCATGTAGAACACAAGTAACACCTCATGTAGAACACAAGTAACACCTCATGTTTGTAGAACACAAGTAACACCTCATGTAGAACACAAGTAACACCTCATGTAGAACACAAGTAACACCTCATGTTTATATAACACAAGTAACACCTCATGTAGAACACAAGTAACACCTCATGTTTATAGAACACAAGTACCACCTCATGTATGTAGAACACAAGTAACACCTCATGTAGAACACAAGTAACACCTCATGTTTGTAGAACACAAGTAACACCTCATGTAGAACACAAGTAACACCTCATGTTTGTAGAACACAAGTAACACCTCATGTTTGTAGAACACAAGTAACACCTCATGTTTGTAGAACACAAGTAACACCTCATGTAGAACACAAGTAACACCTCATGTTTATAGAACACAAGTAACACCTCATGTTTATAGAACACAAGTAACACCTCATGTTTATAGAACACAAGTAACACCTCATGTTTATAGAACACAAGTAACACCTCATGTTTGTAGAACACAAGTAACACCTCATGTTTATAGAACACAAGTAACACCTCATGTTTGTAGAACACAAGTAACACCTCATGTTTGTAGAACACAAGTAACACCTCATGTAGAACACAAGTAACACCTCATGTTTGTAGAACACAAGTAACACCTCATGTTTGTAGAACACAAGTAACACCTCATGTTTGTAGAACACAAGTAACACCTCATGTAGAACACAAGTAACACCTCATGTTTATAGAACACAAGTAACACCTCATGTTTGTAGAACACAAGTAACACCTCATGTAGAACACAAGTAACACCTCATGTAGAACACAAGTAACACCTCATGTTTGTAGAACACAAGTACCACCTCATGTTTGTAGAACACAAGTAACACCTCATGTAGAACACAAGTAACACCTCATGTTTATAGAACACAAGTAACACCTCATGTTTGTAGAACACAAGTAACACCTCATGTAGAACACAAGTAACACCTCATGTAGAACACAAGTAACACCTCATGTAGAACACAAGTAACACCTCATGTTTGTAGAACACAAGTAACACCTCATGTTTGTAGAACACAAGTAACACCTCATGTAGAACACAAGTAACACCTCATGTAGAACACAAGTAACACCTCATGTAGAACACAAGTAACACCTCATGTTTGTAGAACACAAGTAACACCTCATGTAGAAAACAAGTAACACCTCATGTAGAACACAAGTAACACCTCATGTAGAACACAAGTAACACCTCATGTAGAACACAAGTAACACCTCATGTTTGTAGAACACAAGTAACACCTCATGTAGAACACAAGTAACACCTCATGTTTATAGAACACAAGTAACACCTCATGTAGAACACCTGTAACACCTCATGTAGAACACAAGTAACACCTCATGTAGAACACAAGTAACACCTCATGTATGTAGAACACAAGTAACACCTCATGTAGAACACAAGTAACACCTCATGTAGAACACAAGTAACACCTCATGTAGAACACAAGTAACACCTCATGTAGAACACAAGTAACACCTCATGTTTATAGAACACAAGTACCACCTCATGTATGTAGAACACAAGTAACACCTCATGTAGAACACAAGTAACACCTCATGTAGAACACAAGTAACACCTCATGTAGAACACAAGTAACACCTCATGTTTATAGAACACAAGTAACACCTCATGTTTGTAGAACACAAGTAACACCTCATGTAGAACACAAGTAACACCTCATGTATGTAGAACACAAGTAACACCTCATGTAGAACACAAGTAACACCTCATGTTTATAGAACACAAGTAACACCTCATGTAGAACACCTGTAACACCTCATGTAGAACACAAGTAACACCTCATGTAGAACACAAGTAACACCTCATGTATGTAGAACACAAGTAACACCTCATGTTTATAGAACACAAGTAACACCTCATGTTTGTAGAACACAAGTAACACCTCATGTAGAACACAAGTAACACCTCATGTATGTAGAACACAAGTAACACCTCATGTAGAACACAAGTAACACCTCATGTTTATAGAACACAAGTAACACCTCATGTAGAACACCTGTAACACCTCATGTAGAACACAAGTAACACCTCATGTAGAACACAAGTAACACCTCATGTATGTAGAACACAAGTAACACCTCATGTTTATAGAACACAAGTAACACCTCATGTAGAACACAAGTAACACCTCATGTTTGTAGAACACAAGTAACACCTCATGTAGAACACAAGTAACACCTCATGTTTGTAGAACACAAGTAACACCTCATGTAGAACACAAGTAACACCTCATGTTTATAGAACACAAGTAACACCTCATGTAGAACACAAGTAACACCTCATGTAGAACACAAGTAACACCTCATGTTTGTAGAACACAAGTAACACCTCATGTTTGTAGAACACAAGTAACACCTCATGTAGAACACAAGTAACACCTCATGTAGAACACAAGTAACACCTCATGTTTGTAGAACACAAGTAACACCTCATGTTTATAGAACACAAGTAACACCTCATGTAGAACACAAGTAACACCTCATGTAGAACACAAGTAACACCTCATGTTTATAGAACACAAGTAACACCTCATGTAGAACACAAGTAACACCTCATGTTTATAGAACACAAGTAACACCTCATGTAGAACACAAGTAACACCTCATGTAGAACACAAGTAACATCTCATGTAGAACACAAGTAACACCTCATGTTTATAGAACACAAGTAACACCTCATGTAGAACACAAGTAACACCTCATGTAGAACACAAGTAACACCTCATGTTTGTAGAACACAAGTAACACCTCATGTAGAACACAAGTAACACCTCATGTAGAACACAAGTAACACCTCATGTTTATATAACACAAGTAACACCTCATGTAGAACACAAGTAACACCTCATGTTTATAGAACACAAGTACCACCTCATGTATGTAGAACACAAGTAACACCTCATGTAGAACACAAGTAACACCTCATGTTTGTAGAACACAAGTAACACCTCATGTAGAACACAAGTAACACCTCATGTTTGTAGAACACAAGTAACACCTCATGTAGAACACAAGTAACACCTCATGTAGAACACAAGTAACACCTCATGTAGAACACAAGTAACACCTCATGTAGAACACAAGTAACACCTCATGTTTATATAACACAAGTAACACCTCATGTTTATAGAACACAAGTACCACCTCATGTATGTAGAACACAAGTAACACCTCATGTAGAACACAAGTAACACCTCATGTTTGTAGAACACAAGTAACACCTCATGTAGAACACAAGTAACACCTCATGTTTGTAGAACACAAGTAACACCTCATGTTTGTAGAACACAAGTAACACCTCATGTTTGTAGAACACAAGTAACACCTCATGTAGAACACAAGTAACACCTCATGTAGAACACAAGTAACACCTCATGTTTATAGAACACAAGTAACACCTCATGTTTATAGAACACAAGTAACACCTCATGTTTATAGAACACAAGTAACACCTCATGTTTGTAGAACACAAGTAACACCTCATGTTTATAGAACACAAGTAACACCTCATGTTTGTAGAACACAAGTAACACCTCATGTTTGTAGAACACAAGTAACACCTCATGTAGAACACAAGTAACACCTCATGTTTGTAGAACACAAGTAACACCTCATGTTTGTAGAACACAAGTAACACCTCATGTTTGTAGAACACAAGTAACACCTCATGTAGAACACAAGTAACACCTCATGTTTATAGAACACAAGTAACACCTCATGTTTGTAGAACACAAGTAACACCTCATGTAGAACACAAGTAACACCTCATGTAGAACACAAGTAACACCTCATGTTTGTAGAACACAAGTACCACCTCATGTTTGTAGAACACAAGTAACACCTCATGTAGAACACAAGTAACACCTCATGTTTATAGAACACAAGTAACACCTCATGTTTGTAGAACACAAGTAACACCTCATGTAGAACACAAGTAACACCTCATGTAGAACACAAGTAACACCTCATGTAGAACACAAGTAACACCTCATGTTTGTAGAACACAAGTAACACCTCATGTAGAACACAAGTAACACCTCATGTAGAACACAAGTAACACCTCATGTTTATAGAACACAAGTAACACCTCATGTAGAACACAAGTAACACCTCATGTAGAACACAAGTAACACCTCATGTTTGTAGAACACAAGTAACACCTCATGTTTGTAGAACACAAGTAACACCTCATGTAGAACACAAGTAACACCTCATGTTTATAGAACACAAGTAACACCTCATGTTTGTAGAACACAAGTAACACCTCATGTAGAACACAAGTAACACCTCATGTAGAACACAAGTAACACCTCATGTAGAACACAAGTAACACCTCATGTTTATAGAACACAAGTAACACCTCATGTTTGTAGAACACAAGTAACACCTCATGTTTGTAGAACACAAGTAACACCTCATGTTTATAGAACACAAGTAACACCTCATGTTTGTAGAACACAAGTAACACCTCATGTTTGTAGAACACAAGTAACACCTCATGTAGAACACAAGTAACACCTCATGTTTGTAGAACACAAGTAACACCTCATGTTTGTAGAACACAAGTAACACCTCATGTTTGTAGAACACAAGTAACACCTCATGTAGAACACAAGTAACACCTCATGTTTATAGAACACAAGTAACACCTCATGTTTGTAGAACACAAGTAACACCTCATGTAGAACACAAGTAACACCTCATGTAGAACACAAGTAACACCTCATGTTTGTAGAACACAAGTACCACCTCATGTTTGTAGAACACAAGTAACACCTCATGTAGAACACAAGTAACACCTCATGTTTATAGAACACAAGTAACACCTCATGTTTGTAGAACACAAGTAACACCTCATGTAGAACACAAGTAACACCTCATGTAGAACACAAGTAACACCTCATGTAGAACACAAGTAACACCTCATGTAGAACACAAGTAACACCTCATGTTTATAGAACACAAGTAACACCTCATGTAGAACACAAGTAACACCTCATGTAGAACACAAGTAACACCTCATGTTTGTAGAACACAAGTAACACCTCATGTTTGTAGAACACAAGTAACACCTCATGTAGAACACAAGTAACACCTCATGTTTATAGAACACAAGTAACACCTCATGTTTGTAGAACACAAGTAACACCTCATGTAGAACACAAGTAACACCTCATGTTTGTAGAACACAAGTAACACCTCATGTAGAACACAAGTAACACCTCATGTTTGTAGAACACAAGTAACACCTCATGTAGAACACAAGTAACACCTCATGTTTATAGAACACAAGTAACACCTCATGTTTGTAGAACACAAGTAACACCTCATGTAGAACACAAGTAACACCTCATGTAGAACACAAGTAACACCTCATGTTTATAGAACACAAGTAACACCTCATGTTTGTAGAACACAAGTAACACCTCATGTAGAACACAAGTAACTCTCAGCGAAGCGGAACAAAGGGCCTTCTTGTCTTCGACTGGAGAGAACCGGATTAGCCGGGCGAGCTGGTGTGGCCGCCCTCCCTCTCCAGACTCCGGTCCAGTCCAAGAACTTTGTAGCTCTGCCAGGCAACAAAAACAACCCAGAATGAAGTGAAGCAACGTGAGGAAGGCAGGCTACGAAGACAAAGACGAGAAAAAGAAGAAGATAAGGACACATTATGATGTAAATCATCATGTGAAGAAGGTGATTATGATGAGAGAGATTATCAAGAGCCAGAAAGGAGAAGATGAAGCGAGGGAACATTGTGAAGGCTACTTTGATCAACCCTGATTACTTCACACTTTAATTAATCATTTCAGAGTTGACGAAGTTGGATCAGTCCACTTTTATTTTTTTTGCCGTTTGCCTTTTTGTGAACAATTTAAGCAAAAGAAACATTAAGTGTAGAAATATCTTGTTCGTGTGCTCACAATTTGAATATCTAGATGATATTAGAAAGGTTGTTTTAGATTTTGGTGTGTTCTTCACCGGATCACAAATGACCACTTATATCTATATTCTGGTCCTTTTGAGATCCCTCTATCACACTATTATCTTCCACTTATCTGGGGGGCAGCAGACGAGTCCAGACTCACATCTTCCCAGCAACGGTGGAACCCTGAGGCCATACCAGATATGAAATCTCTCCAGCGTGTTCTGGGTCCACCCCACGTCATTATGGTCTGTTTGACTCTAAATGACCATAATTTACTAAATGAACATCACGCTGTATTGAAGAAGACTTGAAACTAGAGATTGAGACCAAAAACTAATGTTTACAATGTTTACTGAGGGAATACATCAAGAGAAGTAGAGTCATTTATATAGACTTCTATACAACCAGAGGAGTCGCCCCCTGGTGGTCAGGAGAGAGAATGCAGCTTTAACACATGAAGCATAGACTTCTATACAACCGGAGGAGTCGCCCCCTGGTGGTCAGGAAAGAGAATGCAGCTTTAACACATGAAGCATAGACTTCTATACAACCAGAGGAGTCGCCCCCTGGTGGTCAGGAGAGAGAATGCAGCTTTAACACATGAAGCATAGACTTCTATACAACCAGAGGAGTCGCCCCCTGGTGGTCAGGAGAGAGAATGCAGCTTTAACACATGAAGCATAGACTTCTATACAACCGGAGGAGTCGCCCCCTGGTGGTCAGGAAAGAGAATGCAGCTTTAACACATGAAGCATAGACTTCTATACAACCAGAGGAGTCGCCCCCTGGTGGTCAATAGAGAGAATGCAGCTTTAACACATGAAGCATAGACTTCTATACAACCAGAGGAGTCGCCCCCTGGTGGTCAAGAGAGGGAATGCAGCTTTAACACATGAAGCATAGACTTCTATACAACCAGAGGGGTCGCCCCCTGGTGGTCAAGAGAGAGAATGCAGCTTTAACACATGAAGCATAGACTTCTATACAACCAGAGGAGTCGCCCCCTGGTGGTACTCTGACCTCACTACTCACTAATACACTACTATGACCTCACTACTCACTACTATGACCTCACTACTCACTACTACACTACTATGACCTCACTACTCACTACTACACTACTATGACCTCACTACTATGACCTCACTACTCACTACTATACTACTATGACCTCACTACTATGACCTCACTACTATGACCTCACTACTCACTACTACACTACTATGACCTCACTACTCACTAATACACTACTATGACCTCACTACTCACTACTACACTACTATGACCTCACTACTCACTACTATACTACTATGACCTCACTACTCACTACTATGACCTCACTACTCACTACTACACTACTATGACCTCACTACTCACTACTACACTACTATGACCTCACTACTATGACCTCACTACTCACTACTATACTACTATGACCTCACTACTCACTACTATGACCTCACTACTCACTACTACACTACTATGACCTCACTACTCACTAATACACTACTATGACCTCACTACTATGACCTCACTACTCACTACTATACTACTATGTCCTCACTACTCACTACTATGACCTCACTACTCACTACTACACTACTATGACCTCACTACTCACTACTATACTACTATGACCTCACTACTCACTACTATGACCTCACTACTCACTACTACACTACTATGACCTCACTACTACACTACTATGACCTCACTACTCACTACTACACTACTATGACCTCACTACTATGACCTCACTACTCACTACTACACTACTATGACCTCACTACTCACTACTATACTACTATGACCTCACTACTACACTACTATGACCTCACTACTCACTACTACACTACTATGACCTCACTACTCACTACTATACTACTATGACCTCACTACTCACTACTATGACCTCACTACTCACTACTACACTACTCTGACCTCACTACTCACTACTACACTACTATGACCTCACTACTCACTACTACACTACTATGACCTCACTACTATGACCTCACTACTCACTACTATGACCTCACTACTCACTACTACACTACTATGACCTCACTACTCACTACTACACTACTATGACCTCACTACTCACTAATACACTACTATGACCTCACTACTATGACCTCACTACTCACTACTATACTACTATGTCCTCACTACTCACTACTATGACCTCACTACTCACTACTACACTACTATGACCTCACTACTCACTACTATGACCTCACTACTCACTACTATGACCTCACTACTCACTACTACACTACTATGACCTCACTACTCACTACTACACTACTATGACCTCACTACTCACTAATACACTACTATGACCTCACTACTCACTACTACACTACTATGACCTCACTACTCACTAATACACTACTATGACCTCACTACTATGACCTCACTACTCACTACTATACTACTATGACCTCACTACTCACTACTATGACCTCACTACTCACTACTACACTACTATGACCTCACTACTCACTAATACACTACTATGACCTCACTACTCACTACTATACTACTATGACCTCACTACTCACTACTATGACCTCACTACTCACTACTACACTACTATGACCTCACTACTCACTACTACACTACTATGACCTCACTACTCACTAATACACTACTATGACCTCACTACTCACTACTACACTACTATGACCTCACTACTCACTAATACACTACTATGACCTCACTACTATGACCTCACTACTCACTACTATACTACTATGACCTCACTACTCACTACTATGACCTCACTACTCACTACTACACTACTATGACCTCACTACTCACTAATACACTACTATGACCTCACTACTCACTACTATACTACTATGACCTCACTACTCACTACTATGACCTCACTACTCACTACTACACTACTATGACCTCACTACTCACTACTACACTACTATGACCTCACTACTCACTACTACACTACTATGACCTCACTACTCACTAATACACTACTATGACCTCACTACTCACTACTATACTACTATGACCTCACTACTCACTACTATGACCTCACTACTCACTACTACACTACTATGACCTCACTACTATGACCTCACTACTCACTACTACACTACTATGACCTCACTACTCACTACTATGACCTCACTACTCACTACTATGACCTCACTACTCACTACTATGACCTCACTACTCACTACTACACTACTATTTCTGTAAAGCACAATGACACTGACGTGTTCCATAGTGAATGTTTGTCATACATTCACTGAGTGAGTAATCTCAGTAAAAGTTAAGTGTGTTTAAAAAAGGCTGAAGATTCTGAATAGTTATGCATGTTGTAATACCTTGTGTCCTGAAGATGCACTTTTAGTTTTTTAATTAAAATGCAGCTAATTGAGCGTAAAAGGGAATAGTTCCCTCTCTCGCCACCAGCTGGTCGTTTTGGTTTACCAATAAACAGTTTTTAGTGTTAGCATACATATTCTCTACTATCTCAGGTTCAAACTGCACCATCTTTTCATTAAATACATTTGAGATGTTGAAAATGTTCCTTGATTTGTCATGTAGGGGTGATGGGGGGTCCTGGCCAGACCAGTTGAGAACGCCTGCACTAGAGGAATGGTATATATAGAATATGCATTTACACATGTTCGTCCATCCATGGAGGTGAGAAGCCGTGTGTCAGTCTTGGGGTTCGTGCATGTGCACCAATGCCTCCACAATAACCACACAGCCTTCCATTGGTGAAAGAAGCATGCAGTCTGTTTCTACCGCTTGTGGAAGAACACGAAGCAGGTAAACAACTTAAGAGGAAGGAAGCAGCAGGTGTGAAAGGTTAAGTTCTTTGTCAGGAGACGGAAGTGTGACTCTGAGGAGTGGGGTGGGGGGGTGGGGGCGGACGTGACTCGCTTCTCGAGGAGACGGGTGTTCAATCCTCTCCGGTACGCAAAGCGGTGACTGCGGTCCTGAATGGGATGGGAAGGTCACCCCTCCACCGGGAGACGAGGGGGAACAAAGTCGAGGACGCCTCGAGGCAATTCCACGTAGGAGAGGAGGAAGTAAGCTCCCGGCAGGAGCTGATCGGCCGCTATAGACTCCACAAGAGCTCCCCCCCTCAGGGAACAGTCTTCAGTGTGGCCTTTCATGAAGATTACTTCTATTACAATTAGACACCGGGGCTCAGTCGCCCTTGTTATTCAGCAGTTTTATCTGAGAGGTCACCGAGGTCAAGGTCCCTTTGCAGTGGACCCAGCGGTGCGTTGTGGATCCCCGTTCACCGGGACCTGAACGCAGCATCGGACTCGGAAACAAAAAAGGACAAACTTGAGCCGAACGCTGCTTTGAGCGAACGTGGGCGGAGTTAATTATGAGACGGGAGGATGTACGGCAACGTCTTGTGGAAGGTCATCGAGCAGCTGATCCAATCTGACACACGTCAGTCTCTCTGAATGTGTTTTGGCCTCGTTGTAGAATTCTAAGTTCTCAGAATCAGCTTTATTGGCCCATATGTGACGACTCGGTGAGCTCAAATAGGCGTACAGATTACTTTATTGTGACACTATCATTTATAATTGATGAATGATAGATTGAGAGTTAATTAAACTTAAGTTAATACTTTTTTACAAACTTTTTAATTCATAATGTTTATTAATTAATATTAATATTATAATGTATTTATTGTATCATTAGTTTGTGTATACTGTATATTGTATCATGCCTGACTCATTTTACAGCTAAATAGTAACTCAAATTAAAAATGAATTTAAACCTATTTAAAAAAGACAAAAACAGAACATTGATTGACATTTGATCAGCATGCAGCTTCGCCAGCAGTGATTGACAGCCACGTTAGAGACCCCCCACTCTGGTGGATACCTTGAGGAGCTCCTCCTTTCCTCACGCTGAAGGTTCCTTGATTGAGACACTGAACACGTTTCTGCCTTCTGCTCCTAAATGTTTCAGATGGGTTAAATGCAGAGGTCACATCACATGTTCCTGCGATATGACAAGATTAATAAAGTTAAACAATTTAAGTCCTTGGTGCAGCAGCAGTCGCCATCTTGGTTTTGGATGTCGCCATCTTGCTTTTGGAAGTAGCCAACTTGATTTTGAGCGTCGCCATCTCGGTTTTGGAAGTCGCCATCTTGGTTTTGGACGTCGCCATCTTGGTTTTGGACGTCGCCATCTTGCTTTTGGACGTCACCATCTTGGTATATAATGTCACCATCTTGGTTTTGGATGTCGCCATCTTGGTTTTGGATGTCTCCATCTTGGTTTTGGACGTCGCCATCTTGATATTGGAAGTCGCCATCTTGGTTTTGGACGTCACCATCTTGATATTGGAAGTCGCCATCTTGCTTTTGGACGTCACCATCTTGATATTGGAAGTAGCCAACTTGATTTTGAGCTTCGCCATCTTGCTTTTGGACGTCGCCATCTTGGTTTTGGAAGTCACCATCTTGGTATATAATGTCACCATCTTGGTTTTGGATGTCGCCATCTTGGTTTTGGACATCGCCATCTTGGTTTTGGATGTCGCCATCTTGGTTTTGGACGTCGCCATCTTGGTTTTGGACATTGCCATCTTGGTTTTGGATGTCGCCATCTTGGTTTTGGACGTCGCCATCTTGGTTTTGGACATCGCCATCTTGGTATTGGAAGTCTCCATCTTGCTTTTGGACATTGCCATCTTGCTTTTGGACGTCGCCATCTTGCTTTTGGACGTCACCATCTTGCTTTTGAGCTTCGCCATCTTGCTTTTGGACGTCGCCATCTTGGTATATAACGTCACCATCTTGGTTTTGGATGTCGCCATCTTGGTTTTGGACGTCGCCATCTTGATATTGGAAGTCGCCATCTTGCTTTTGGACGTCACCATCTTGATATTGGATGTCGCCATCTTGGTTTTGGACGTCGCCATCTTGGTATTGGAAGTCACCATCTTGCTTTTGGACATTACCATCTTGCTTTTGGACGTCGCCATCTTGCTTTTGTACGTCACCATCTTGGTATTGGAAGTCGCCATCTTGGTTTTGGACGTCGCCATCTTGCTTTTGGACGTCACCATCTTGCTTTTGGACGTCGCCATCTTGCTTTTGGACGTCACCATCTTGATTTTGGACGTAGCCAACTTGCTTTTGAGTGTCGCCATCTTGCTTTTGGACGTCACCATCTTGCTTTTGAGCATCGCCATTTTGCTTTTGGACGTCGCCATCTTGGTTTGGACATCTCCATCTTGCTTTTGGACGTCGCCATCTTGGTATTGGACGTCGCCATCTTGGTATTGGAAGTCACCATCTTGATTTTGGACGTCGCCATCTTGCTTTTGGACGTCGCCATCTTGGTTTTGGAAGTCACCATCTTGCTTTTGGACATCGCCATCTTGGTTTTGGACGTCGCCATCTTGGTTTTGGAAGTCACCATCTTGCTTTTGGATGTCGCCATCTTGGTTTTGGACGTCGCCATCTTGGTTTTGGAAGTCACCATCTTAATTTTGGACGTCGCAATCTTGATTTTGGACGTCACCATCTTGCTTTTGGATGTCGCCATCTTGGTTTTGGACATCGCCATCTTGGTTTTGGACGTCGTCATCTTGCTTTTGGATCTCGCCATCTTGCTTTTGGGCATCGCCATCTTGGTTTTGGACATCGCCATCTTGGTTTTGGACGTCGTCATCTTGCTTTTGGACGTCGCCATCTTGCTTTTGGGCATCGCCATCTTGCTTTTGGACGTCGCCATCTTGCTTTCGGATCTCACCATCTTGTTTTTGGATCTCGCCATCTTGCTTTTGGA
>NC_046968.1:29767296-29789796 GCF_009769545.1 Cyclopterus lumpus
TTCAATATATATGTAATGCTGCGGAGGTTTGGTGTCAGTGGTTAGAGAAAGAGAAAGAGAGAGCAGGTGGACATGTTAGTCCTCCTGTCATAATAATAATCTGAAGAAACTCAATGAAAGTTATGAAAACAGACCCGGAGAATCACACCTTTCGGCTCAGAAAGCAACTCAACTAACTGACTTCCACCTGATAACGACTAATAAATGATTATTGTATTTGCATAACAGCGCGGTGAAACCCTGAAGGTGTTTCTTCTTCTTCTGAAAGGCTGGACAGGCGAGAGAGGAGCATTTCAAGTGTGCAGCAGACGATTTAATGACGACATCAATCAGCGAGTGTGTAGACGTTACCTAAAGCCTGATACACACAAAAGGACCAGTAACTGTATCAAAGTCTCTTATTGATGCCGGATCACATCATGCACTTTTCATTTATATTGGGAACAAATAGAAATAAATGTCCACGGGATGCGTCTGTAATAATGTTGTCATTATGCATTAACACCTTTATTAGGCTCCGTGTATAAAGACCAATGGGACTTCAGTATTACAGTCGCGGTTCCTCTTGAATGTGTTACAGGCGATAAA
Organism: Cyclopterus lumpus; assembly: GCF_009769545.1. Taxonomy (NCBI): domain Eukaryota; kingdom Metazoa; phylum Chordata; class Actinopteri; order Perciformes; family Cyclopteridae; genus Cyclopterus; species Cyclopterus lumpus. Next base: position 29,767,885 of record NC_046968.1, read on the forward strand.
GGTGCTGCTGCACGATGCTCATATTGATTATAATCAGAGTGTTGAGCTGCTGCTTTGCATCTAAACAGAACCTTTTTTACCAAGAAACTGTCTGTAATCGTGTTATTGTGAAAGAAAAAGACGACCTGTGAGCGTGTTCTTCAGACAGAGAACATAGAACTGTGACCAGGGGGCGACTCCTCTGGTTGTATAGAAGTCAACGCTTCATGTGTTAAAGCTGCATTCTCTCTCTCCTGACCACCAGGGGGAGACTCCTCTGGTTGTATAGAAGTCTATGCTTCATGTGTTAAAGCTGCATTCTCTCTCCTGACCACCAGGGGGCGACTCCTCTGGTTGTATAGAAGTCTACGCTTCATGTGTTAAAGCTGCATTCTCTCTCCTGACCACCAGGGGGCGACTCCTCTGGTTGTATAGAAGTCCACGCTTCATGTGTTAAAGCTGCATTCTCTCTCTCCTGACCACCAGAGGGCGACTCCTCTGGTTGTATAGAAGTCTAAGCTTCATGTGTTAAAGCTGCATTCTCTCTCCTGACCACCAGGGGGTGACTCCTCTAGTTGTATAGAAGTCTACGCTTCATGTGTTAAAGCTGCATTCTCTCTACTGACCACCAGGGGGCGACTCCTCTGGTTGTATAGAAGTCTATGCTTCATGTGTTAAAGCTGCATTCTCTCTCCTGACCACCAGGGGGCGACTCCTCTGGTTGTATAGAAGTCTATGCTTCATGTGTTGAAGCTGCATTCTCTCTACTGACCACCAGGGGGCGACTCCTCTGGTTGTATAGAAGTCTATGCTTCATGTGTTAAAGCTGCATTCTCTCTCCTGACCACCAGGGGGCGACTCCTCTGGTTGTATAGAAGTCTATGCTTCATGTGTTAAAGCTGCATTCTCTCTCCTGACCACCAGGGGGCGACTCCTCTGGTTGTATAGAAGTCTATATAAATGACTCTACTTCTCTTGATTTATTCCCTCAGTAAACATTGTAAACATTAGTTTTTGGTCTCAATCTCTAGTTTCAAGTCTTCTTCAATACAGAATGATGTTCATTTAGTAAATTTTGGTCATTTAGAGTCAAACAGACCATAATGCAGGGGATGCTTTAGGGCGGGGCTACAAGGTGATTGACAGGTCTCTACGTCAGTCCTCCTCAGTCCAGATATCATTACTTCCTGTTCACTGGTTTCGAAAAAAATCCAAGATGGTGACCCAACGTCCACAAACCGACGACATCGTCCGTTTACGGTCTATCTTCGTGAACGGTCGACATGTTCGTCAGTATTCGATCCGCTCTGCGCCTCCTGTTGGAGAGGAGGTGAAGCAGCAGCTGCCAGCATCACTCAACATGTGGAACCCTTCAAATGAGTCGGCTGGTTAAGTGATTTGGCATTCAGCTGTAATTCTTTACAACAATATAGTTACATGTCAAAGTCAGCCTCGTTCAACCTTTAGTTATTATCAAAAGATCGTTGAGCCCTCATTTAATGACATCAAGTCAATTACAAAAACAAAGAAAAGGAAAACAACAACAACAAAGAGAAATGCTGACAAAAAAACAACAATACAATAAAATGATGAAAGTCATGAAAACGTTACAATTTGAAAAGATAATTTGACAGTTAAATTATGATAATTAAAGGGAATATTTTCCACCTTACAGGGACCTCAAGTAGTAGAAGAAATAAAAAGCATCCCAGCTGTGCCTAAATGTCCCAGGATGCATTGCACACATTGAAATCCAGAAAGGGGCTCAAAATGTAAGCTCTCGACACAAATACCTTTAATTAATCCTTCACCAGGAAAGGCTGTTCATATAATTCTGTTAAGATTGATCGTTTCACCTCATTAATTAACGAGTATAATATCAGACAGTTTCCAAATCTTTACCTCAACTTAACCAAGTTGTTTTGTTGCCTAAGTAAACCTAAAAATTAATTGAACTTACTTTGGTACGTATCCTCTAAAATTGACTTTTTATTTTGAAAGGACACTTTTGCATCTACTTTTCCTGTGAACATGGAAGTTTTATTTAGAAAAGTTTTTTTCATGTAATGTTCAGAAACTGTATGTTTCCTCTGAACACAAAACTTTTATTTTGAAAAGACACTGCATGTAGCAAGCAGAAACGCTACGTATCCTGTAAACATGGATGTTTTATTTTGAAAAGTCACTAAGTATGTAGCAAGCAGAAACGATACGTATCCTGTGAAGATGGACGTTTTATTTTGAAAATATACTACGCATGTAGCAAGCAGAATCTCTACGTATCCTGTAAACATGGATGTTTTATTTTGAAAGGTCACGATGCACGGAGCAAGCAGAAACACTACATTTCTTGTGTACACTGAAGTTTTATTTTGAAAGCGAGCATAAACTGTCCTTTTCCTCTGAACTCTTTTTTTTGTACCTTCCTCTGAACTTTAAAGTGTGTGATTTCTCTGGAGGAGATTACACAACTGTTTATTTCATTCTTTATTTTTAAAAAGGTTTTTAATCACCGCTCCTCGTTAAGTAGTTAGACGCTGGTCAGTCAATGCGGACAGAAAGTCAGGTTTTCATATTTCATTCAAGAACATAAAGGAACCTTCTTACCGGGCTGCGTGGGGGGGTTGGGGGGGTCGTCGGTCGGCCAATTACCCGCTGCATTAAATTAGAAGGTTTTGAACACTTCAGAGTGTCCTGAGTGTGAAGCACGAAGCTCTGAAGCTCTCACAGAGGTTCTGGATGCAGCTGCTACGAATAAACTGAAAGGAAACAAAACAAGTTTCTTCAAACACGCGGCAAAAAACTGCTTTTGAATGTCTCTATTGGTAATATCCCTGCAGCATAAGACCCATTGAACCTGGAGGCCTCGATACGAGCCCCATTGAACCTGGAGGTCTCGATACGAGCCCCATTGAACCTGGAGGCCTCGATACGAGTCCCATTGAACCTGGAGGCCTCGATACGAGTCCCATTGAACCTGGAGGCCTCGATACGAGACCCATTGAACCTGGAGGTCTCGATACGAGTCCCATTGAACCTGGAGGCTTCGATACGAGACCCATTGAACCTGGAGGCCTCGATACGAGTCCCATTGAACCTGGAGGTCTCGATACGAGACCCATTGAACCTGGAGGTCTCGATATGAGCCCCATTGAACCTGGAGGTCTCGATACGAGCCCCATTGAACCTGGAGGTCTCGATACGAGACCCATTGAACCTGGAGGTCTCGATACGAGCCCCATTGAACCTGGAGGTCTCGATATGAGCCCCATTGAACCTGGAGGTCTCGATACGAGCCCCATTGAACCTGGAGGCCTCGATACGAGCCCCATTGAACCTGGAGGCCTCGATATGAGCCCCATTGAACCTGGAGGTCTCGATATGAGCCCCATTGAACCTGGAGGCCTCGATACGAGTCCCATTGAACCTGGAGGCCTCGATATGAGCCCCATTGAACCTGGAGGCCTCGATATGAGCCCCATTGAACCTGGAGGCCTCGATACGAGCCCCATTGAACCTGGAGGTCTCGATATGAGCCCCATTGAACCTGGAGGCCTCGATACGAGTCCCATTGAACCTGGAGGTCTCGATATGAGCCCCATTGAACCTGGAGGCCTCGATATGAGCCCCATTGAACCTGGAGGTCTCGATATGAGCCCCATTGAACCTGGAGGCCTCGATATGAGCCCCATTGAACCTGGAGGCCTCGATACGAGTCCCATTGAACCTGGAGGTCTCGATACGAGTCCCATTGAACCTGGAGGTCTCGATACGAGACCCATTGAACCTGGAGGCCTCGATACGAGTCCCATTGAACCTGGAGGCCTCGATACGAGTCCCATTGAACCTGGAGGTCTTGATACGAGTCCCATTGAACCTGGAGGTCTCGATACGAGTCCCATTGAACCTGGAGGCTTCGATACGAGACCCATTGAACCTGGAGGCCTCGATACGAGTCCCATTGAACCTGGAGGTCTCGATACGAGTCCCATTGAACCTGGAGGCTTCGATACGAGACCCATTGAACCTGGAGGCCTCGATACGAGCCCCATTGAACCTGGAGGTCTCGATATGAGCGCCATTGAACCTGGAGGCCTCGATACGAGTCCCATTGAACCTGGAGGTCTCGATATGAGCCCCATTGAACCTGGAGGTCTCGATATGAGCCCCATTGAACCTGGAGGCCTCGATACGAGTCCCATTGAACCTGGAGGTCTCGATACGAGACCCATTGAACCTGGAGGTCTCGATATGAGCCCCATTGAACCTGGAGGTCTCGATACGAGCCCCATTGAACCTGGAGGTCTCGATACGAGACCCATTGAACCTGGAGGTCTCGATATGAGCCCCATTGAACCTGGAGGTCTCGATATGAGCCCCATTGAACCTGGAGGTCTCGATATGAGCCCCATTGAACCTGGAGGCCTCGATACGAGTCCCATTGAACCTGGAGGCCTCGATATGAGCCCCATTGAACCTGGAGGCCTCGATACGAGCCCCATTGAACCTGGAGGTCTCGATACGAGTCCCATTGAACCTGGAGGCCTCGATATGAGCCCCATTGAACCTGGAGGCCTCGATACGAGCCCCATTGAACCTGGAGGTCTCGATATGAGCCCCATTGAACCTGGAGGCCTCGATACGAGTCCCATTGAACCTGGAGGTCTCGATATGAGCCCCATTGAACCTGGAGGCCTCGATATGAGCCCCATTGAACCTGGAGGTCTCGATATGAGCCCCATTGAACCTGGAGGCCTCGATATGAGCCCCATTGAACCTGGAGGCCTCGATACGAGTCCCATTGAACCTGGAGGTCTCGATACGAGTCCCATTGAACCTGGAGGTCTCGATACGAGACCCATTGAACCTGGAGGCCTCGATACGAGTCCCATTGAACCTGGAGGCCTCGATACGAGTCCCATTGAACCTGGAGGTCTTGATACGAGTCCCATTGAACCTGGAGGTCTCGATACGAGTCCCATTGAACCTGGAGGCTTCGATACGAGACCCATTGAACCTGGAGGTCTCGATACGAGTCCCATTGAACCTGGAGGTCTCGATACGAGCCCCATTGAACCTGGAGGTCTCGATACGAGTCCCATTGAACCTGGAGGCTTCGATACGAGACCCATTGAACCTGGAGGTCTCGATATGAGCCCCATTGAACCTGGAGGCCTCGATACGAGTCCCATTGAACCTGGAGGTCTCGATATGAGCCCCATTGAACCTGGAGGCCTCGATACGAGCCCCATTGAACCTGGAGGTCTCGATATGAGCCCCATTGAACCTGGAGGCCTCGATATGAGCCCCATTGAACCTGGAGGCCTCGATACGAGTCCCATTGAACCTGGAGGTCTCGATACGAGTCCCATTGAACCTGGAGGTCTCGATACGAGACCCATTGAACCTGGAGGCCTCGATACGAGTCCCATTGAACCTGGAGGTCTCGATACGAGTCCCATTGAACCTGGAGGCTTCGATACGAGACCCATTGAACCTGGAGGTCTCGATACGAGTCCCATTGAACCTGGAGGTCTCGATACGAGCCCCATTGAACCTGGAGGCCTCGATACGAGTCCCATTGAACCTGGAGGTCTCGATACGAGACCCATTGAACCTGGAGGTCTCGATACGAGTCCCATTGAACCTGGAGGTCTCGATACGAGTCCCATTGAACCTGGAGGTCTCGATACGAGTCCCATTGAACCTGGAGGCTTCGATACGAGACCCATTGAACCTGGAGGTCTCGATACGAGTCCCATTGAACCTGGAGGTCTCGATACGAGCCCCATTGAACCTGGAGGTCTCGATACGAGTCCCATTGAACCTGGAGGCTTCGATACGAGACCCATTGAACCTGGAGGCCTCGATATGAGCCCCATTGAACCTGGAGGCCTCGATACGAGCCCCATTTAACCTGGAGGCCTCGATACGAGTCCCATTGAACCTGGAGGTCTCGATACGAGCCCCATTGAACCTGGAGGCCTCGATACGAGTCCCATTGAACCTGGAGGTCTCGATACGAGCCCCATTGAACCTGGAGGCCTCGATACAAGCGTTGTTACAGGTTTGCCGCGGACAGATGCAGAGAAGCACACTCGAGATGCAATGTCAACCTCCAACCCAGGTGTGTTTCCCTCCTAGACATTACAGAGAAAAGAGCCAAACCAAGAAACCGGCTCACATCTCTTTAATATTTGGTAAACTGACTCTACGCCACAGATGAACCTAGAAATATGCCTTGAGGAGCCGTTGCCAAAGCATATTATTCGTCTGCTAATTCAATGCAGAAAGTTGCGGGTAGTGCCAGCGAGCTACTCTTGATCAAAGTCATTAGTCACTTGATTTGGACTCTTTGCTGCTGAATAATTGAGGCTGTGAGAGGATAAAGGATTTGACTGTATTGAAGAGAAATAAAGGGAGGGAACCCCCCTTTGAGAAGGAAGAAGAGAGTCAATCAGAGGAGTTGATTTATGCTTGGTCTGCTCAGAGCTGCACCTGATGAAACATTGAACACCGTGGTCTCTGTAAGACCACCGCCCACCTTCGGGGGGGAAGAAGTTCTCCGAGTCTGGACAACTTTGCCCGTCTCTCAGCGTCGTTTCCAGTTTTTTCTTTCTTTTTTTCTTTCTTTTTGTACTTAAGACCATTCACTCAGAGCTCTTGGCACTCAGACGCTGGGTACTTTACTTCCCTTTTGGAGAGTGCAGTTTCACCCCGTGAGCATATATCAAAAAGATAATAGTGCTCGGATTTATGTTGTCTTGAGATGATGTAATACACAATAAAACGCCCCGTCTTTATACTTGTTTTCGGTTCTGATTTATAGCAGCGATTCTCTGCCGAGTCGACAAATGGATGGGTTACAAACTCAAAGGACTTTCACCCAGGAGACCGGAGTCAGTGACACGTTGACTAGCATACTTCATTCATGTTGCGTATGTAACGCCTTCCTAAAACTATACAACAAACATACTTTTAACCCAAACTAAGATGAAAACACACACAGGACCTTCACCCAGGTGTACGTGACCTGTGTGAAAGTCAACGTTACTAATTTACTATTCCTGAACAAATGACGGTAAACATGAACTTATTTTAAGTTACGTAACGTGCGTTAGCTCATTTTAACCCTAACCACGATGACAAACACACAAGACTTTCACCCAGGAGATCAATGTGAAAGCAAGTGTTCCCGTAATGTTTCATACGTAACGCGGCCTTCTTCACTGCTTAACAAACGTTCCTATTTTAATCCAAAGCTCAAGCTTTTTACTAAACTTAACCGGGTTGTTTCCTGTAAACACGGATGTTTATTTTGTCTTTTGTTTCGGGGGGGGGGGCATCACATCCTTTACATATGGAGATAACGACGCACATTTCCAGGCAGTCTCTCCTGGAAGAGATTTGTGATGTTTCACTCGTTTGTTCACATGGAAACTGAAAGAAATGAGTTTCCTCAAGATCCCTTGAGGGACGTCCCCTCGCCTCCGCACAGCTGACCAATCACAGCGCGGCGTGTGGCTGTACATGTCAGGTGTTCCTCACCTCCTGCAGACGCCAGCACACGTTCATATTTGAAGGGGTCAGAATGTGAAGCGTCCCGGCGTCGCCACCGGTCCACCACAGGCTGAGGTCGAATGCGGTGGAAACACCGTAATTCAGTTTTCATTCAGCTTTGAAATCATGTCATCATGTAATAACAGATAGAGCTAAACAGATAACGCACAGGATCAGTTTTTTATTAATATTCTGGGTGCTGCTGCATTAGTTTTAGGCTCAAGCTCTTTATCATCGTACGGACGAGCATTACAATCTTAGATCTCAGGCTCCCTCTATTAATGCTCATTAAAAATGTATTTTCTTTTTTAATAACTCACACAAGAAAGAGCAAGATGAAAATCCTGGACATAAAATAGTGCAAGTTAAAATATATACATGAATAAAATATAAGATAAAGTAATATAGATTTGTAGTAATGTATTGCAAATCAATAAACTGAATGTAAACAGGAATGTAGTATATATATATACATATATATATATATATATATACAGATAGATGTGTAAACAGGAATGTTGTATATGTTTAATGATGAGTATTATAAATCATAATAAGGTAAAGTTAAAGTATAAAAGTGTCAAGTGATGAACTCAGAAGAGTTTTAAAAGTCAGATCTATGATTCAAACGTTCTGAGTAAATATTATAATAGTATAAGTTATTGATTACTTCATGACAGAGCAAAGTGTGGTTTCGTGCACTTCTTTCCAGCAGTGAGAGGATCACTCAGATTACCTCCCTGAACTCCATTTCTGGGGTATGTGGTTTATTTTTAATTTGTAATACCACTTCATAAAGACGGTAGACTTGGCTTCTGAAGAGATCCCAGACCAGCTGGGTTGGTAAACATCACACTGTGCATGGAGTTTACCGATGTCTGGTTAAGGTGACGCGTTTAAAGAGTTCGCACATCTGCTCTCCTTCAGAGGTTGAACTGTGTAAAACTTCTTTATTCAGAGTGGGACCGACAAGTTAATGTGGGTTTGATCCGTATTCTGGACTGTTGACATCAAGAGAACAAGCTCTTTGACCACTGTGTTAGGTGGAATTATTTTTGTTTGATTAATATGCGTCCAGTACTCTCTTTTCTCCTCGTTTTATACAGGAGGAAACCTCCAGTGTCTTTAAGCTGCCTTCTCTCTCCTGACCACCAGGGGGCGACTCCTCTGGTTGTATAGAAGTCTATGCTTCATGTGTTAAAGCTGCATTCTCTCTCCTGACCACCAGGGGGCGACTCCTCTGGTTGTATAGAAGTCTATGCTTCATGTGTTAAAGCTGCATTCTCTCTCCTGACCACCAGGGGGCGACTCCTCTGGTTGTATAGAAGTCTATATAAATGACTCTACTTCTCTTGATGTATTCCCTCAGTAAACATTGTAAACATTAGTTTTTGGTCTCAATCTCTAGTTTCAAGTCTTCTTCAATACAGAATGATGTTCATTTAGTAAATTTTCCGGACTAAAGGCTCCAAGTCCTCCACAAACCAACGGGTGTCGTCACCATGACGAGGTCCACTTCTCACATACGGCCTGTGATCTTATCTCGCCTGGCTTCACCTCACCTTCTTGTGGATTACTTCATGTTCCAGACGACCATGAATCCTCCGCGCTGTCAGACGTCGTGCACATCGTATATATAAACGTGGACTCTCTCGCCCTCCTCCCAGGCTGTGAGAGCGACTTCTGGGGGCCCCACTGCAGCAACCGCTGTCAGTGCCGCAACGGGGCCGAGTGCAACCCGATCACCGGAGCCTGCGTCTGCACCGACGGCTTCCAGGGCTGGCGCTGCGAGGAGGCCTGCGACCTCAACCTCTACGGCAAGGACTGCCAGCTGGAGTGCCAGTGCCTCAACGGCGCCACCTGTCAGCATCAGACCGGCGAGTGTCTGTGTGCGCCGGGATACACCGGGGCCTTGTGAGTAGGAGTTGTGGGGCTTCGTTTCAGAAGCAGATTTTCAAAACAAGACAGCGGTACACCTCAGATACTATGCAAAAATACACAATAATTTATAAACAATTTTAAAAATGTGCCACCTGCATTCTCTCTCCTGACCTCCAGGGGGCGACTCCTCTGGTTGTATAGAAGTCTATGCTTCGTGTGTTAAAGCTGCATTCTCTCTCCTGACCACCAGGGGGCGACTCCTCTGGTTGTATAGAAGTCAATGCTTCATGTGTTAAAGCTGCATTCTCTCTACTGACCACCAGGGGGGCGACTCCTCTGGTTGTATAGAAGTCAATGCTTCATGTGTTAAAGCTGCATTCTCTCTCCTGACCACCAGGGGGCGACTCCTCTGGTTGTATAGAAGTCAATGCTTCATGTGTTAAAGCTGCATTCTCTCTCCTGACCACCAGGGGGCGACTCCTCTGGTTGTATAGAAGTCTATGCTTCATGTGTTAAAGCTGCATTCTCTCTCCTGACCACCAGGGGGCGACTCCTCTGGTTGTATAGAAGTCTACGCTTCATGTGTTAAAGCTGCATTCTCTCTCCTGACCACCAGGGGGCGACTCCTCTGGTTGTATAGAAGTCTATATAAATGACTCTACTTCTCTTGATGTATTCCCTCAGTAAACATTGTAAACATTAGTTTTTGGTCTCAATCTCTAGTTTCAAGTCTTCTTCAATACAGAATGATGTTCATTTAGTAAATTATGGACATTTAGAGTCAAACAGACCATAAAGCAGGGGATGGGCGGGGCTACAAGGTGATCGACAGGTCTCTACCGCCTAACCCCTCCTCCTTCTTCTTCTTCTCCAGCTGTGAGGAGCCGTGTCCTCCCGGTAAACATGGCTCCCTGTGTGAGCAGCGATGTCCGTGTCAGAACGGAGGGGCGTGTCATCACGTCACCGGAGGCTGCTCCTGTCCGGCCGGCTGGGTGGTACGAGCTGCTCCACCTGCACCACTCAACCCGTGTTTAAGTTGAAGTCGAGCTTTGTTTATACTCCGAGCTGTGAGCTGCAATATCCTCCTCACCACCAGGGGGCGAACAGACGATAACTATCGTGTAAATTATTTGATTTGGCTGCTAAATATTTACTCTAATGTAGAAGTTTAAGACTTCCTGTTCCTAAAGCATCTAAAAGTGAATCTTTGTGCGTCAATAATGTTTTGAATCAGTGAACTATGTGTAGTGGTAAAGTTAAATTATGCACATTTTCAAAAACCATCATGTAAACGTTAATAACAGAGCGGTGTTGTTTTGACTGGTCGACTTTCCCTTTTAGCCCAAATCTTTGATCCCCATGTTTCATATTTCAGCTTCATCATGTTTAGACTGTCGACGCCTCTTTAGTGGCATTTAGGGACAATAATATTTACTCCTTTACAAGTTACAGGACGAGATGAAACATAAAATACTTCTTATTCCCAGATGAGTGAATAACGTGGCCTGTCTATCATCCTTTGATCACGTATTATGTTCATGATCTAAGTCATAAGTTGTTCATTTAACATACTTTGAGTCTATTCCCCTCAGATGAAAACATCATATTCCTCTCATTAAGCTAATGAAAACATCTCATCTCGTTATCTGTACGGACGCTAACAATTCATTTCCCTCTTGCTGTGTCGTTACGCGGCTCTGTGCTCGCGTGTTCGATGCCCAACCCGCTGCCTCCTCAGGGCCCCGTCTGCGCTCAGCCGTGCTCCTTCGGCTCCTTCGGCATCAACTGCTCTCAGGAGTGCACGTGTCGCAACGCCGGCCTGTGCGACCACATCAGCGGTCAGTGCCAGTGCACCGCCGGCTACATCGGAGAGAGGTACGGGGGCACAGCGGGCAGCTTTATCGGACCCCTTGGGGAAGGAAGGGGGGGGTGTTAGTAGAATTCAGCGGGGAGGAAGATACGTAAACGTGTAATAAACAATAACAATGGCTCTAAGCAGGGGGGTGTCAGTGACAATGTGCTAAACAGCTCCCATAATAAGTTCATGTATAATAAAGTGTTGACCCCGTTACTTTCTCTTCCTCTGACCTCGTTGCACTTTACAAAAGTGTTCCATCAAGTTCTGTCCTCGGAACCAATTCTGAGGTACTTCCATGTTCTGCTACTTTGGACGTTTACTTCACAACAGTTCAGAGTTGTCTTGTTTACTCACATGTACACTCTGAAACTAATTTGTATGAATTTCTCGTGCAGTTTTCTTTCCATTTCCAGGCGCGAACTCCTCATGTGGAATTAAGCGACTTCACTTAAATTTTGGTCGGTACAATCGCAATACCTTTGTAATTGAAAGCAATGAAAAGCTTCTGTACACATGACATCTATTCATCTGTCCATCCGGGGAGAGGGATCCTCCTCTGTTGTTCTCCTGAAGGTTTCTTCTCTTTTTTCCCTGTCAAAGGTTATTTTTGGGGAGTTTTTCCTGATCCGATGTGAGGTCAAAGGTCAGGGATGTCGTATGTGTACAGATTGTAAAGCCCTCTGAGGGGAGGTTGTGATTTGTGATATTGGGCTATACAAAATAAACTGAATTGAATTGAAATGAAGGTTTGGTGGAGCGGCGCGGGCGTAGCCACGGTGAGGGCGTAGCCAAGGTGAGGGCGTAGCCACGGTGAGGGCGTAGCCAAGGTGAGGGCGTAGCCACGGTGAGGGCGTAGCCACGGTGAGGGCGTAGCCACGGCGAGGGCGTAGCCACGGTGAGGGCGTAGCCAAGGTGAGGGCGTAGCCACGGTGAGGGCGTAGCCAAGGTGAGGGCGTAGCCACGGCGAGGGCGTAGCCACGGTGAGGGCGTAGCCACGGTGAGGGCGTAGCCAAGGTGAGGGCGTAGCCACGGCGAGGGCGTAGCCACGGCGAGGGCGTAGCCAAGGTGAGGGCGTAGCCAAGGTGAGGGCGTAGCCACGGTGAGGGCGTAGCCACGGTGAGGGCGTAGCCACGGTGAGGGCGTAGCCAAGGTGAGGGCGTAGCCACGGCGAGGGCGTAGCCACGGCGAGGGCGTAGCCAAGGTGAGGGCGTAGCCACGGTGAGGGCGTAGCCAAGGTGAGGGCGTAGCCACGGCGAGGGCGTAGCCACGGCGAGGGCGTAGCCACGGCGAGGGCGTAGCCACGGCGAGGGCGTAGCCAAGGCGAGGGCGTAGCCACGGCGAGGGCGTAGCCAAGGTGAGGGCGTAGCCAAGGTGAGGGCGTAGCCACGGCGAGGGCGCGGCCGTAGCTAAGGCCTGGGTTTAGCCGCCGCGTGGGTTTGGCCGAGGCGTCCATCTTACGTGATTCGCCATCAAACAACGAGCTGATGTAACTCCGCTGGACTTTTGCTCCAAACTGTCCCAACGTCGCCGTGCTTGACAACCTGAGGGGTCTTGTTAAGTATCATTATATATATATATATATATATATATATATATATATATATATATATATATATATATCTTCTCTGGTTAGAACACAGTTCTTTATCTAACGGTCTACAGCACAATGCTTTACTCCGATTCTGAGCGCCACCTACTGGCAACAGGAAGTCAGCGTTGCATGACAAACAGCATCCGATTAACAGGAAGTGGTCGACACTCGATCCTGCTTGACTTTGCTCTCGGCTGAAACTCGTCCCTTAAAGGCACAATGCCACAAAATAAGAGGAAACAAGCCCAGTGGTTCCTGGTCCCGTCGACCTCCGGCTCCTCCAACACATCAACATCACCAAAAGGAGTCGAGCAACATCAACACAGCTTCTCTGAGCGTGTCCTCAAAATGAGAAATAGATTGTGACGTTTTGAACTGTGGATTCATTTGTCGAGCAGCGTATGAGCCTTTATGTTCAGAGTTATAAGTCAATGTTCCTCTCCCACATACTAATGCTCATTGATTACTATTATGCACCTTTCTTTTTTGACCAGGAGCCATTTGAAATACAGTTTTGTCTTTTATTTCCTCCATCATGTCCGACACTCTTCTATCAGGACTTGCTCCCGCAGCCCCGCCTCCTCTGTGGTTTCTCTCCTCCTCCCCCTCCATCTTTACCCTCGATTGAGCCAAATTACCTCCATTAATTCGGGGCCCAGACAGGTGAATTAGCCTTCATGGAATAATTCCTAGATTGAGTCCTCGTCCACCCACGTCCACGTTCTAATGGAATTAGCCGAGATAAGAGTCCGGAGGAAGTCGGCGTGATTTAAACGTGACACCAAACAGTTTAATTGAGTGATTTGTCTATTTCTTAATGGTTTGAACCGGCGTGCGTGTGGAGAATGAAGCGCTTTCTTTCCGTCTGTTTAATGTCCTGTCGGTATGCAGGCCGCTCGGCAGAGCCTGTTGACCCTCATCAGGGTGTGAAGGCCGAGCCGGAGGAGCTCATGAAGGAGCTCTGTGATGACACCACTCAGCCTTAATGGTTAGGGAGCAGCAGGAGAACCACTGGGAATGGAGATGTGTGCTCAAAGGGTCCTTCATGGCGGCTCTTGACTTCTTGTACACGCAGACGGGATATGAGCTTTACACAAGTTAGATGTTACCTCCAATTGTCTGCCCACAGATGGTGGTTGGTGTTCTAATTGTTCATCAATTCACATTGAAGAACATTAATACACCGCTTTACAGACGTCTCAGGGACGTTAGTTGGTGCTATTTCTAAATATGTAGTTTTAAGAAGTGAAATAACAGGTAAAACCTGATAAAGACCTAAGACCTGTACCTCGTTGCTGCAGTTCGTGGGATCTACGTTAAACTCACAAAACAGCGTTTATTTGGTGAACCTAGACCCAAATAAACGATCTCCAACGAAACCGCTGTCTTTGAAATGCGAATGTTTCCATTGAGAGAAGACGTTCTCTAGAAGTGAGATCGAGAGGTGAGCTTTAGAAACCAGGACCTGCTCCTCACCGCCGGTTGTCTCCCTCCCTCCCAGATGCCAGGACGAATGCCCGGTCGGCACTTACGGGCCGCAGTGCGCCCACAAGTGCGACTGTCAGAACCGGGCCAAGTGCTACCACGTCAACGGGGCCTGCCTTTGCATCGAGGGCTTCAAGGGGCCCAGCTGCCGGGACCGCTTCTGCCCCGCGGGCCTGTACGGGCTCACCTGTGACCGGCACTGCCCCTGCAAAGCTGCCAACACCCTCAGGTGAACCGCCGCCCCCTTCAGAGGAAGGTCACATGCTCCTCTACGATAGACTGACCCTCCTCTCTCGACCCTCCCAGCTGCCACCCTCTGTCGGGGGAGTGCACCTGTGCGGCGGGATGGGCGGGGCTCTACTGCAACGAGACGTGCCCGGCGGGTTACTACGGCGACGGCTGCAGGGAGCCGTGCACCTGCGCCAACGGGGCCGACTGTGACGGCGTGGCGGGCGGCTGCCTGTGCGCTCCGGGCTTCATGGTACGTAGACCAACCACACGACTAGAAAGCAGCTCTGCAGAGTCAAAAACTATTTATTGGACCGGAGGAAAAGATGGTGGTTTTGTTTAAAATCACTATAGAAGTCTGTAGTCACCACAGGTCTAAGCCGACTCCTCTGGTTGTATAGAAGTCTATGCTTCATGTGTTAAAGCTGCATTCTCTCTCCTGACCACCAGGGGGCGACTCCTCTGGTTGTATAGAAGTCTATGCTTCATGTGTTAAAGCTGCATTCTCTCTCCTGACCACCAGGGGGCGACTCCTCTGGTTGTATAGAAGTCTATGCTTCATGTGTTAAAGCTGCATTCTCTCTCCTGACCACCAGGGGGCGACTCCTCTGGTTGTATAGAAGTCTATATAAATGACTCTACTTCTCTTGATGTATTCCCTCAGTAAACATTGTAAACATTAGTTTTTGGTCTCAATCTCTAGTTTCAAGTCTTCTTCAATACAGCGTGATGTTCATTTAGTAAATTATGGTCATTTTATAAACCAAAAACGTAATTAAAGAAACCAAATATTCAAACAAACGTCTTCAGGGTCTCTGGAGGTCCTTCTGTGGCTGCAGCTGCAGAAGCTGCTCTGCTAATCCATCAGCTGAAGCTGCAGCTGCACAGTAGGTCAGTACTACATCTCAGAGGTATGTAGTACTTTATACTGTACTACCCCCGATGTCCTTGTTAACCGGTGACCTCTGATTGACACCCGATGTCCTCGTTAACACCCGATGTCCTCGTTAACCGGTGACCTCTGATTGACCCCCGATGTCCTCGTTAGCCGGTGACCTCTGATTGACCCCCGATGTCCTCGTTAACCGGTGACCTCTGGTTGACCCCCGATGTCCTCGTTAACCAGTAACCTCTGAATCGGACTGTTTCATCTTTGACTGGTCGCGTTATGTTTTTGTTTGTTTTTCCGGAGCTTTTGACTCATTCACACGCTCGTCTTAAAGAGTTTTAAGGGTTAACAGTTCCTCCATTTGGTGGACGAGCGTGTGATTAATGTGATTTCCAACTCAAAGGGATTCCATTCATGTTTTGGTTCTGGTCTCAGATTTGAGATCCGCTTGATGAAGATCCGGATCCATCGATCCACGTCTCTTTGACGTTCCACAGTTTCTCTGACAGAAACTTGGGGAAACGATGCAGATGATTTTCTTTATCGGCGTTATTTATTTACACTTTTTTTAATAAGGCTCCTCGCTCCTCCTGACTTTGCACTTTTTTGTCCGGCTTTGTGAATTTGAGATTAACGGCAACATAAGAATCCTGATGGAGGTTCAGGTTCACGTGGAGCCGGCTCCGAAGGCCGAGCTGTCTCCTGATTGGACGAGAGCAGTCGCGGTGTTATCCGCTCCATACACGTGCTGGTTGTGCTGCATCGCCGCCACCGCCGTCAGATTTAAAGCAGCTCATGAGGAATTTAAAGATGAACCCCTATGAGACCTGTTCCCCCGGAGCTGAGCTGCAGGAGGGGGGGGGGGCGGGGATAAAAACTGTCAGTCAAGTTATTCCTAAAACCTCAAAGTCCTCAACACACAGTCACAGCAGGACGAGCGCCGCAGTCATGAAGCTGAAGAAGACGAGAAACGTTGAGCATCTGTAGAGCGCGACGCCATGTTGGAGCGCTTGGAGACGAGCGGCTCTCAAATGTGATTATTCAACAATATATATATTTGAAATTAGCATCCATTTCAAAAATCCCTTTGAAAATAGTTATTTGATCAATATTGTGTAAAATACAAGATTAAATGTAAAGAAAATACAATAATAATAAAAACAAACAAAAAACACAACGACGGACACAATAACAGAAGTAATCAGGGGCTAAAGAACCGAGGCTCATATTAGTATATAAAGGTTCCAGATTATTTACACTGAAGACACAATATTAGAAACAAAAGAAAGGATGAAATACTAGCATACAGTAAAGATAATGTGGAACGTGTGTTCATGAAAGGTTCCCAACCGTCTGAAACAAAGCAACGTCATGAAGGATGGATCCAGACATCAACCACAACGTAGCTCCGGGTTTCCTTCAGCGTGATGCGTTCAGGGTTCCTCTTCAAACACACGTGAAAGTCTAACGGTGTGTGTGTGTGTGTCCAGGGGGACGACTGCTCCGTCAGCTGTCCCGCCGGCCTCTACGGGACCAACTGCACCTCCTCGTGCTCCTGCCACCACGAGACCTCCTGCTCGCACGTCGACGGCTTCTGCTTCTGCAGAGAAGGTTTGTGTCCGTTACGCCTCGGCAGAAACAAACACAGCATCGGGGGGCCGGGGGGCAAGAGCGCCACATACAAACATCAATAAGCTAGAAGTTTAAAAAAACTATTGATTCTTTAGTGTATAATCACTTGATTTATATATACGGAGCTCCAGAGAGGGACATTTGCATTTTCAGGGTAACAGGCGAAGTTTCAGTTGGTTGCAATCTGGAAACCCACCGCTAGATGGCGCCAGATCTCAACCGCTTCAAGTTAAAGGTTTTCCTCACACGTCGTGGAATAGAAAGTATAAATGAGCTTGGTTTGCACATCAAAAGGATTTTTTAATTATTATTTTTTGTGTCAAAAGAATTTGCACTGAAGGACGGAGGAGCGAAATGTCTTATTTAAATAGTTGAGTATCAATGTTTCAGCACATGTTGCCTCCTCCTTTCAGAGGAGCCGGTCATAACTGAAATGAGATAAATACTGTAGTAGACAAGTGTTTAAAAGCATGGTTAATTCATGTCTCTTTGGGGGGGGGGGGGGGGGGGGGGGGGGGACTTCTTAATTAGAAAGAAGTCGGGAGAGACGACAGGAAACGAAGAGAAAGAACTCTTTTTCAACAAACGTTCCTGGTGGGATGTGAACCAGAGACGTCGCGGTTCACAGTCCACAAACTCTTTAACTTTTATTAAATACTTTATATACGTGTTTAGATTAGTTTTTTTTAACAGTCTAGCTACGTGCACTTCTCACAGTCTAGCTACGTGCACTTCTCACAGTCTAGCTACGTGCACTTCTCACAGTCTAGCTACGTGCACTTCTTACAGTCTAGCTACGTGCAATTCTAACAGTCTAACTACGTGCACTTCTCACAGTCTAGCTACGTGCACTTCTCACAGTCTAGCTACGTGCACTTCTCATAGTCTAGCTACGTGCACTTCTTACAGTCTAGCTACGTGCACTTCTTACAGTCTAGCTACGTGCACTTCTTACAGTCTAGCTACGTGCACTTCTCACAGTCTAGCTACGTGCACTTCTTACAGTCTAGCTACGTGCACTTCTCACAGTCTAGCTACGTGCACTTCTCACAGTCTAGCTACGTGCAATTCTAACAGTCTAGCTACGTGCACTTCTCACAGTCTAGCTACGTGCACTTCTCACAGTCTAGCTACGTGCAATTCTAACAGTCTAGCTACGTGCACTTCTCACAGTCTAGCTACGTGCACTTCTCACAGTCTAGCTACGTGCAATTCTAACAGTCTAGCTACGTGCACTTCTCACAGTCTAGCTACGTGCACTTCTCATAGTCTAGCTACGTGCACTTCTTACAGTCTAGCTACGTGCACTTCTTACAGTCTAGCTACGTGCACTTCTTACAGTCTAGCTACGTGCACTTCTCGCAGTCTTGCTACGTGCACTTCTTACAGTCTTGCTACGTGCACTTCTCACAGTCTGGCTACGTGCACTTCTTACAGTCTAGCTACGTGCACTTCTTACAGTCTAGCTACGTGCACTTCTTACAGTCTTGCTACGTGCACTTCTCACAGTCTAGCTACGTGCACTTCTTACAGTCTAGCTACGTGCACTTCTCACAGTCTAGCTACTTGCACTTCTCACAGTCTAGCTACGTGCACTTCTTACAGTCTAGCTACGTGCACTTCTAACAGTCTAGCTACGTGCACTTCTCATAGTCTAGCTACGTGCACTTCTTACAGTCTAGCTACGTGCACTTCTTACAGTCTTGCTACGTGCACTTCTCATAGTCTAGCTACGTGCACTTCTTACAGTCTAGCTACGTGCACTTCTTACAGTCTTGCTACGTGCACTTCTCATAGTCTAGCTACGTGCACTTCTTACAGTCTAGCTACGTGCACTTCTTACAGTCTTGCTACGTGCACTTCTCATAGTCTAGCTACGTGCACTTCTTACAGTCTAGCTACGTGCACTTCTTACAGTCTTGCTACGTGCACTTCTCATAGTCTAGCTACGTGCACTTCTTACAGTCTAGCTACGTGCACTTCTTACAGTCTAGCTACGTGCACTTCTCATAGTCTAGCTACGTGCACTTCTTACAGTCTAGCTACGTGCACTTCTCACAGTCTAGCTACGTGCACTTCTTACAGTCTTGCTACGTGCACTTCTTACAGTCTAGCTACGTGCACTTCTTACAGTCTTGCTACGTGCACTTCTCATAGTCTAGCTACGTGCACTTCTTACAGTCTAGCTACGTGCACTTCTTACAGTCTAGCTACGTGCACTTCTCACAGTGTAGCTACGTGCACTTCTCACAGTCTAGCTACGTGCACTTCTTACAGTCTAGCTACGTGCACTTCTTACAGTCTTGCTACGTGCACTTCTCATAGTCTAGCTACGTGCACTTCTTACAGTCTAGCTACGTGCACTTCTTACAGTCTTGCTACGTGCACTTCTCATAGTCTAGCTACGTGCACTTCTTACAGTCTAGCTACGTGCACTTCTTACAGTCTTGCTACGTGCACTTCTCATAGTCTAGCTACGTGCACTTCTTACAGTCTAGCTACGTGCACTTCTTACAGTCTTGCTACGTGCACTTCTCATAGTCTAGCTACGTGCACTTCTTACAGTCTAGCTACGTGCACTTCTTACAGTCTAGCTACGTGCACTTCTCATAGTCTAGCTACGTGCACTTCTTACAGTCTAGCTACGTGCACTTCTCACAGTCTAGCTACGTGCACTTCTTACAGTCTTGCTACGTGCACTTCTTACAGTCTAGCTACGTGCACTTCTTACAGTCTTGCTACGTGCACTTCTCATAGTCTAGCTACGTGCACTTCTTACAGTCTAGCTACGTGCACTTCTTACAGTCTAGCTACGTGCACTTCTCACAGTGTAGCTACGTGCACTTCTCACAGTCTAGCTACGTGCACTTCTCACAGTCTAGCTACGTGCACTTCTCATAGTCTAGCTACGTGCACTTCTTACAGTCTAGCTACGTGCACTTCTCACAGTCTAGCTACGTGCACATCTCACAGTGTAGCTACGTGCACTTCTTACAGTCTAGCTACGTGCACTTCTTACAGTCTTGCTACGTGCACTTC
This sequence comes from Cyclopterus lumpus, assembly GCF_009769545.1. NCBI lineage: Eukaryota > Metazoa > Chordata > Actinopteri > Perciformes > Cyclopteridae > Cyclopterus > Cyclopterus lumpus. The sequence goes on from NC_046968.1 coordinate 29,788,027, forward strand.
TCATAGTCTAGCTACGTGCACTTCTTACAGTCTAGCTACGTGCACTTCTTACAGTCTAGCTACGTGCACTTCTCACAGTGTAGCTACGTGCACTTCTCACAGTCTAGCTACGTGCACTTCTCACAGTGTAGCTACGTGCACTTCTTACAGTCTAGCTACGTGCACTTCTCACAGTCTAGCTACGTGCACTTCTCACAGTCTAGCTACGTGCACTTCTTACAGTCTAGCTACGTGCACTTCTTACAGTCTAGCTACGTGCACTTCTCACAGTCTAGCTACGTGCACTTCTCACAGTCTAGCTACGTGCACTTCTTACAGTCTAGCTACGTGCACTTCTAACAGTCTAGCTACGTGCACTTCTAACAGTCTAGCTACGTGCACTTCTCAGTCTAGCTACGTGCACTTCTTACAGTCTAGCTACGTGCACTTCTCATAGTCTAGCTACGTGCACTTCTTACAGTCTAGCTACGTGCACTTCTTACAGTCTAGCTACGTGCACTTCTCATAGTCTAGCTACGTGCACTTCTTACAGTCTAGCTACGTGCACTTCTTACAGTCTAGCTACGTGCACTTCTCACAGTGTAGCTACGTGCACTTCTCACAGTCTAGCTACGTGCACTTCTCACAGTCTAGCTACGTGCACTTCTCACAGTCTAGCTACGTGCACTTCTTACAGTCTAGCTACGTGCACTTCTCACAGTCTAGCTACGTGCACTTCTCACAGTCTAGCTACGTGCACTTCTTAGAGTCTAGCTACGTGCACTTCTCACAGTCTAGCTACGTGCACTTCTCACAGTCTAGCTACGTGCACTTCTAACAGTCTAGCTACGTGCACTTCTAACAGTCTAGCTACGTGCACTTCTCAGTCTAGCTACGTGCACTTCTTACAGTCTAGCTACGTGCACTTCTCATAGTCTAGCTACGTGCACTTCTTACAGTCTAGCTACGTGCACTTCTCATAGTCTAGCTACGTGCACTTCTTACAGTCTAGCTACGTGCACTTCTCATAGTCTAGCTACGTGCACTTCTTACAGTCTAGCTACGTGCACTTCTCATAGTCTGTGATTATGAACTCAGATTGTGACTTTATGTACTTTATCATAATAATATAAATAATGGAGAAAGATATGAACGTAATCATTGTAGCAACCTTTTGAAAACCACTTTTGTGTGTGTGTGTGTGTGCGTGTGTTTGTGTGCCTGTGTGTGTGTTTGTGTGTGTGTGTGTGTGTGCGTGTGTTTGTGTGCCTGTGTGTGTGTTTGTGTGTGTGTGTGTGCGTGTGTTTGTGTGTGTGTGTGACTGTGCGTGTGTGTGTGTGTGTGCAGGCTGGCAGGGCGTGTCCTGCTCCACCCCCTGCCCCCCCGGCTCTTGGGGGCTGAGCTGTAACCAGACGTGTCTCTGCAGCAGCGCGGCGTCCTGCGACCCGGCCACCGGCTCCTGCTCCTGCTCTCCGGGCTGGAGGGACGAGCTCTGCGACCGGCCGTGTCCCGTGAGTGCGCCGCCGCCGCCACCGGCCTCTCGCGGTCTGGAGCCGGCGCCGCCGCTCACTCTGTCCCGTGTGTGTGCTCCTTCAGGACGGGTCGTACGGGCCGGGCTGCGCCGAGAGCTGCGACTGCGTCAACGCCGCCGGCTGCGACCCCGTGAGCGGCTTCTGCCGCTGCGCCGCAGGCTGGACAGGTGAGTCACTGCGGGGGGAAGTGACAGGTGTGCACGGTGGACATACCAGATCACTCTGAGAGGGAGAGGGAGGAGCCTGAGGGCGCAATACA
>NC_046968.1:29794796-29887296 GCF_009769545.1 Cyclopterus lumpus
TTTGTGTTTGTGTTTTGTGTTTGTGTTTGTGTTTGTGTTTGTGTTTGTGTTTGTGTTTGTGTTTGTGTTTGGTGTTTGGTGTTTGTGTTTGTGTTTGGTGTTTGTGTTTGTGTTTGTGTTTGTGGTTTGTGTTTGTGTTTGTGTTTGTGTTTGTGTTTGTGTTTGTGTTTGGTGTTTGGTGTTTGTGTTTGTGTTTGGTGTTTGTGTTTTGTGTTTGTGTTTGTGTTTGTGTGTCGGCCTCAAGGACAAAACAACAACAACGAGCGTCTCTGGAGGAACAACAAGTAAACACACAAACCCTGGAGGACTAACACAAACGAGGCACAACAAGCCGTGTGACTCTCAAAGGATGCGCCTCCAGCTGTAGGGTGCTGCTCCTAGTGAGCAGCACCCTGGGGTGCTCGTGTGTAAAGGAGCCAAATGAGAAACGCAGTTACAGTGAAGCTGTTGGCGTCTTCAGAGAGACTTAAGGTGGTTAGATGTTGAGCAACAGAGGCATTCATACAGACAGGTAAGCAAAAAATGCAAAATATTTAAAAAAATAGAATAGAATAATAAGAAAAATGCAAAAATATATACAAAAAATAGAATAGAATAATAACAACAACAACAAAAAAAGCAAAATATATACAAAAAAATAGAATAATAAGAAAAATGCAAAATATATACAAAAAAATAGAATAGAATAATAAGAAAAATGCAAAATATATACAAAAAATAGAATAGAATAAGAAAAATGCAAAATATATACAAAAAAATAGAATAGAATAATAAGAAAAATGCAAAATATATACAAAAAAATGGAATAGAATAATAAGAAAATTACAAAATATATTAAAAAAGAAAAATAATGGTAAATAATATTAAAGCGTTTTTTAGGCGGTGATAAAAAGACGACCTCTGAACTTTTTCTTCTACCAAACTTCTCCGACCTCTCCGGCTCGTCTTCCTCTGCGGTTGAACAGGTGCTAACGCTCCAAAGGCCCGTTTGACGACTTGAATTTTAAGGAGTTTGAAATATTCATCCTCATTAAACATGAAGACGGACTCGCTGCCCACGAGGTAACCGGGCCGCCCGGCGTGCGGTTTGAGTCACGCAACCTTCCTGAGAACGAGCTAACGACGTCATCCATAATAAAACAATTATAATTATTATATTAATAATAATAATAATAACAATAATATTAAACCTTAACATAGAAACAACCAACAAAAAGGTTCTTTCAATGAAGCTCTGCAGATGTACCTGCGGCGACTGAAACTCTATCAATTATACTTTCTTTAGTTTTAATTTTCATTTCATTGCCCCACAAAGCCATCTTTCTTTCTTTTTTTAATTAATCAATCATTTCTTTCTTTAATTAATTAATAATTTCTTGATTCGTATTAAGGTGTAATCTATATGAATTCACGAAGGCGCTGCAGGGCGAACATTTTAGGTTCATTCTAAAGAAGGCCACAGCTTTGAATCAAGGCATAGGGAGGTAGACAAGTAGGTAGGTAGACAGGTAGACAGACCAGCAGGTAGACAGGTTGGTAGGGACACATTCAGGTAAGTAGATATGTAGACAGGTAGGTAGTTAAGACAGTTATATTGGCAGGTAGGTAGGTAGGTAGACAGACAAGCAGGTAGGTAGGTAGACAAGTAGACAGGTAGGTAGTTAAAACAGGTAGATAGGTAGACAGGTAGGTAGACAAGCAGGTAGCTAGGCAGGTAGGTAGGTAAGTAGACAGACAGACAGACAGACAGGTAGGCTGTCCAATCATTACATTGAGGCTAAATTAAATGATTGAACGATTACAGACAAAGATTACGAATTTCTTTAAATGTATTGATTGATGTAAAGATTGAAAGATTATTTCCAAAAGTTTAACGAGAGCAGCGTCTAGAACACAAGAGCCAGCTCAAATGTATCGCTGTAATATAACGTGTCGATACATTGTCACCGTTATCGTACATCAAACAAGGTCCAGGCAACAATACGAACCGATGACGTCACAAAGTCATCAGAGACGAGCAGAGAGCCTTTGATGCCAACTCTACAGACACTCTACTCACATGTTGGTCACTGTTACGTAAGTGAGGGACTTCATTAAAGAGATCAGAAGGTTCTTTGTAGAGATTCCCTTCTGGGTTTTCACTGGCGCAGGGGAACACTGTGCCCGGCTAACGGGGAGAACCGCTAATGAAGGCCGTACATTGTGTCCAGCACCCGGCTAACGGGGAGAACCCGCTAATGAAGGCCGTACATTGTGTCCAGCACCCGGCTAACGGGGAGAACCCGCTAATGAAGGCCGTACATTGTGTCCAACACCCGGCTAACGGGGAGAACCCGCTAATGAAGGCCGTACATTGTGTCCAACACCCGGCTAACGGGGAGAACCCGCTAATGAAGGCCGTACATTGTGTCCAACACCCGGCTAACAGGGAGAACCCGCTAATGAAGGCCGTACATTGTGTCCAACACCCGGCTAACGGGGAGAACCCGCTAATGAAGGCCACACATTGTGTCCAACACCCGGCTAACGGGGAGAACCCACTATTGAAGGCCACACATTGTGTCCAACACCCGGCTAACAGGGAGAACCCACTATTGAAGGCCACACATTGTGTCCAACACCCGGCTAACGGGGAGAACCCGCTAATGAAGGCCGTACATTGTGTCCAACAGGTGAAAAAATGGTAGTGAAATGCAAATGAGTGGAGAAGAGTAGTGTAAAAATAATGAATATCTACATAGCTCATGTGCATATATATATATATATATATATATATATATATATATATATATATATATATATATATATATATATATATAATTAAGTTATGGTATCTAAACTTTAACACAAGGAGGAAACAGCAGCTCACGTTCATGTAATTTTAAAACGGCTGTAATAGTTAATTAAGATAGTTCAGTATATGAACACTTTTAACTGAATAAAATCACATATTACAGTTAAAGACAAACTCGTTACTAAATATCACGCAGAAGACGAGCGGCTTGTTCTCTCTTGAGTTAATTGGCAATAATCAAAAAAAAACAGAGCACATTAATATATGATATTTTACCACTGTAACTCCATTTAGAGATCTGAATATTTAAAGCGAAACGATGTGCATTTCCCTAAAATGATGAACAAACTTCTGTTTTTCTGTGTTGGTGATGTGAGTAGGGATGTTTCATGATTGCACCTTGAGGGGAAAAAAAGTAAATCAAATAAAAGATAAATTCAGGAATAATATATTTATTTAAAGAGAAGGCCACTTGAGTGCGGCGCGTTTGAAAAGAGACCTTTCATTTTCCTTGAATAAAAAATTATTATCTCAAGTTATTATTATTGTATGAGATTATCTTCCTTTTTATTTAATTCTAAAAACTCTCGGTTGCGGGGTTTTTATGTGGCTTCTAAACTCAGTTATTACGGTTTGAAAAGTGCCAATTAAAACATAATTGATCAATTATTTTGATTAAAATTAAGAATTATGTAACCGTCCCTCGGTGGTTTGTTAGCGACCGTCTTTTTTAGGATGCACAAAAGCTTCTACGGAGGTTTGTAATGACGTATTTTATATCGTGGAGCAAAACGTTACAATCTCTATAGCTTGTTTTATTTATTTAAGTATATTTTAATGTCTGTATATTTTTATTGTCAGTATATTTTAATGTACTTTTTTCAAGTAAGCTTTCGATTGATCGATTGATTTTACTTGTAAGTATTTCTACACTGTGGTGTCTGTAGTACTTTTACTCTGGTGTCGTCATAATGACTAATCTATATAATTTTTGTTTAATGTTCGTGTTATGATGACCTGGTGATGGCGATCTGCTTTCTACGTGCATATGTGCGCTAGCGATCGACTACTCGTCACTAATAATCTCCACCGCTACAGAGTCCTTGAACGCCTCCATATCAGCTAGTAGCTCAATTTAATTAGCAACAGGTTGGTTAGTGGGCCGTCGCTGTCTATATCTGTCTATATATATAAACACCAGAATTCGTTGCACTGAAATGTCCGGCTGTGCACCTGAATGCATCACCAGCACGTCTCCGGTTAACAAATGTCCACCCTGTTCATCCTCATGAGGGGAAATACGAGTCACTTTATAGGTAATCAGCTGTTTGTAGATCTCTGAAGCAATAACTTCATCCTCCCTCATGTGTTGGGGGCATACCTTCTGTCTGGGCTAAATAATGAGAACGCTGCGTCTCCATCTGCATAAACCCGACTCGTCTTTGGTTCGTTCCAACGTTTCCGGGCGTCTTGCTCTCTGGAAACCTGTTCGTTGACCCTCGGGGGGGACACACGTTGTTCCTGAAGCCTTGAAGCTTTCCAGCTGGTCTGGGTTCATTCCTCGAGGCTTCATGTTCTCCTCCAATATTCATATAAAACATGAGATCAGGACATCGTGATGTTTCTCTGGTCTCTGATCATGTGACTTAGTAAACAACCAATTAGTGTTTAGACCAACAGGAGGAGAGCTAGTAACGTTAGCTAGTAACATTAGCTAGTAACGTTAGCAGCACTGCTAACGGAGAACCAGGAGGTTCACTGAAATAATATAATTCTGGATCCTTGTAGACTAAACAACAAAGGGATCTATGTTCGTTAATATGGATCATCAATGATCAGTATGTGTGTGATCAGGAATTTAAAAGTTATATTTACTCCCTTTGTTCTTTTGTGCTGATCCAATCTGTGTGTGTGCGTGTTTGTGTGTGTCTGTCTGTGTGTGTGTGTGTATGTGTGTGTGTGTGTGTATGTGTGTGTTTGTGTATGTGTGTGTGTGCATGTATATGTGTGTGTGTGTTTATGTCTGTGTGTGTGTGAGTGTGTATCTGTGTGTGTCTGTGTGTGTGTGCGTGTATCTGTGTGTATGTGTATATGTGTGTGTCTGTGTGTGTGTGTGTGTATGTGTCTGTGTGTGTGTGTGTGTGTGTATGTGTCTGTGTGTATATGTGTGTGCGTGTATGTGTGTGTCTGTGTGTGTGTGTGTGTGTCTGTGTGTGTGTGTGTCTGTGTGTGTGTCTGTGTGTGTGTGTGTGTGTCTGTGTGTGTGTATGTGTGTCTGTGTGTGTGTATGTGTCTGTGTGTGTGTGTCTGTGTGTGTGTGTGTGTGTCTGTGTGTGTGTCTGTGTGTGTGTGTGTGTCTGTGTGTGTGTGTGTCCAGTGTGTCCAGGTGGGCGGTTTGGTAGAGCGTGTGCAGAGCCGTGCTCGTGCACTAACAACAGCACGTGTAATCCCATCGACGGCTCCTGTCAGTGCTTCCCGGGATGGATCGGAGGGAACTGCTCCCAACGTAAGACACACACTCATCTCTCAGCACTCATCGACCAATCACAGGCCACTCGGGCCGATCATGAACCAATCAGAGGCCACTCGGGCCGATCATCAACCAATCAGAGGCCACTCGGGCCGATCATCAACCAATCAGAGGCCACTCGGGCCGATCATCAACCAATCAGAGGCCACTCGGGCCGATTATGAACCAATCAGAGGCCACTCGGGCCGATCATCAACCAATCAGAGGCCACTCGGAGCGGAAGAAAAAAATAAACTAGAGGCATTTATCCATCTGGCATTGAGCTGCTGCTGCAATCACCTCATCACTTGTGAAGCTAATGAAGGCACAGACCGTCCTGTCTCTACAGCCGGTCCTCAGGATGGTGTGTGTGTGCGTGTGTGTGTGTGTGTGTGTGTCTTGGCAGCGTGTCCTCAGGGCTCTTGGGGTCCGGACTGCATCCACACATGTAACTGTCACAACGGAGCCCAGTGCAGCGCCACAGACGGAGAATGCGACTGCAGCTCTGGATGGACGGGACTCTTCTGCACTCAGCGTAAGTACACACACACACACATACACACACACACACACACACACACACACACACACACACACACACACACACACACACACACAGACAGACACACACACACACACATGCGGACAGACACACACACACACACACACACACACACACAGACAGACAGACAGACAGACAGACAGACAGACACACACACATATCTAATAAGGGAAACAGTGGTACTCTCTGGCTGATGTGAGAGCACACCATCAATTGGCTCTCAGAGGGCTCCTGTTTTGAATGGATGTCTCATTCTTGCTCTGCCATCTGGTGGCAGATAACAACACTGCACCCTTGAAGACATTCCTTCCTTCCTTAGATTCCTTCCTCCTTCCTTTATCATCGTTCAGTTTTCTAGTTCGTTGGTCTGTGTTCAACACGAGCTGAAGAGACTTTAACGTTTAGTTCTCTGATATATTAAACAGGTCAATGAACGCCCCTCTGGTGAATCTTAAGGAGTCTAGACATGAAGTCATGTGACCGTGATGGAGTTCCTCTATAGACTAACATGAAGTCATGTGACCGTGATGGAGTTCCTCTATAGACTAACATGAAGTCATGTGACCGTGATGGAGTTCCTCTATAAACATGAAGTCATGTGACCGTGATGGAGTTCCTCTATAGACATGAAGTCATGTGACCGTGATGGAGTTCCTCTATAGACATGAAGTCATGTGACCGTGATGGAGTTCCTCTATAGACATGAAGTCATGTGACCGTGATGGAGTTCCTCTATAGACATGAAGTCATGTGACCGTGATGGAGTACCTCTATAGACATGAAGTCATGTGACCGTGATGGAGTTCCTCTATAGACATGAAGTCATGTGACCGTGGTGGAGTTCCTCTATAGACTAACATGAAGTCATGTGACCGTGATGGAGTTCCTCTATAGACATGAAGTCATGTGACCGTGGTGGAGTTCCTCTATAGACATGAAGTCATGTGACCGTGATGGAGTTCCTCTATAGACATGAAGTCATGTGACCGTGATGGAGTTCCTCTATAGACATGAAGTCATGTGACCGTGGTGGAGTTCCTCTATAGACATGAAGTCATGTGACCGTGGTGGAGTTCCTCTATAGACATGAAGTCATGTGACCGTGATGGAGTTCCTCTATAGACATGAAGTCATGTGACCGTGGTGGAGTTCCTCTATAGACATGAGGTCATGTGACCGTGATGGAGTTCCTCTATAGACATGAAGTCATGTGACCGTGGTGGAGTTCCTCTATAGACATGAAGTCATGTGACCGTGATGGAGTTCCTCTGTAGACATGAAGTCATGTGACCGTGATGGAGTTCCTCTATAGACATGAAGTCATGTGACCGTGGTGGAGTTCCTCTATAGACATGAAGTCATGTGACCGTGATGGAGTTCCTCTATAGACTAACATGAAGTCATGTGACCGTGGTGGAGTTCCTCTATAGACATGAAGTCATGTGACCGTGATGGAGTTCCTCTGTAGACATGAAGTCATGTGACCGTGGTGGAGTTCCTCTATAGACTAACATGAAGTCATGTGACCGTGATGGAGTTCCTCTATAGACATGAAGTCATGTGACCGTGATGGAGTTCCTCTATAGACTAACATGAAGTCATGTGACCGTGATGGAGTTCCTCTATAGACATGAAGTCATGTGACCGTGGTGGAGTTCCTCTGTAGACATGAAGTCATGTGACCGTGATGGAGTTCCTCTATAGACATGAAGTCATGTGACCGTGATGGAGTTCCTCTATAGACATGAAGTCATGTGACCGTGGTGGAGTTCCTCTATAGACATGAAGTCATGTGACCGTGGTGGAGTTCCTCTATAGACATGAAGTCATGTGACCGTGGTGGAGTTCCTCTATAGACATGAAGTCATGTGACCGTGATGGAGTTCCTCTGTAGACATGAAGTCATGTGACCGTGGTGGACGTGTGAAAGCCTCTTTGTGGTGTGTGTGCGTTGCTCTGCAGGATGCCCTTCTGGTTTCTATGGCGACCGCTGTGCTGAAGTGTGCCGCTGTCAGAACGGGGCGGACTGCGACCACATGGGCGGGCTGTGCTCCTGCAGAACGGGCTTCATCGGGCTCAGCTGTGAGCTCAGTGAGTGTCACAACTATCCTCGATATTCAAAATGATCGTACTTTAGGTCAAAGTACCTTTTAATAGAATAAATACATCGGTTTATGTTCATCATGTGTGTTTCGAGATATAAATATTACAGACCCCACTCAGGGAATTTAGGCTTCATAGCAGCAGAAGGAAGCATAGTAGAGGTATAGGGATACTATGATGTTTATTTACTTATTTAATTACTTACTTACTTATTTACTTATTTACTTACTTATTTACTTACATACCATACAAACTTACTTATTTACTTACATGCAAACCTACTTATTTACTTATTTACTTACTTGTTTACTTACATACAACTTACTTATTTACTTATTTACTTACTTATTTACTTACATACAAACTTACTTATTTACTTACATACAAACCTACTTATTTACTTATTTAATTACTTACTTACTTACTTATTTACTTATTACTTACATACAAACCTACTTATTTACTTATTTAATTACTTACTTACTTACTTATTTACTTATTTACTTACATACAAACCTACTTATTTACTTATTTAATTACTTACTTACTTACTTACTTACTTATTTACTTATTTACTTATTTTTACTTTCTTATTTACTTAAATACAAACTTACTCATTTACTTATTTACTTATTTACTTACCTACAAACTTACTTATTTATTTACTTACTTATTTACTTAAATACAAACTTACTTATTTACTTACTTACTTATTTACTTATTTGTACTTACTTATTTACTTACATACAAAGTTACTTATTTACTTACTTACTTATTTACTTACTTGTTTACTTACATACAACTTACTTATTTACTTACTTATTTACTTACATACAAACTTACTTATTTACTTACATGCAAACCTACTTACTTACTTATTTACTTACTTGTTTACTTACATACAACTTACTTATTTACTTATTTACTTACTTATTTACTTACATACAAACCTACTTATTTACTTATTTAATTACTTACTTACTTATTTACTTATTACTTACATACAAACCTACTTATTTACTTATTTAATTACTTACTTACTTACTTACTTATTTACTTACATACAAACCTACTTATTTACTTATTTAATTACTTACTCACTTACTTATTTACTTATTTACTTACTTGTTTACTTACATACAACTTACTTATTTACTTATTTACTTACTTATTTACTTACATACAAACCTACTTATTTACTTATTTACTTACTTACTTATTTACTTATTTACTTATTTACTTATTTACTTATTTTTACTTTCTTATTTACTTAAATACAAACTTACTCATTTACTTATTTACTTACCTACAAACTTACTTATTTATTTACTTACTTATTTACTTACATACAAACTTACTTATTTACTTACTTACTTATTTACTTATTTTTACTTACTTATTTACTTACATACAAAGTTACTTATTTACTTACTTATTTACTTACTTATTTATTTACTTACTTGGTTACTTACATACAAACTTACATATTTACTTACTTATTTATTTACTTACTTGGTTACTTACATACAAACTTACATATTTACTTACAAACAAACTTACTTATTTACTTACATACAAACTTACTTATTTACTTACATACTTATTTACTTACATACAAACTTACTTATTTACTTATTTAATTAGTTACTTATTTACTTACATACAAACTTACCTATTTACTTATTTATTTACTTATTTACTTACAAACAAACTTACTTATTTACTTACTTACTTACATACAAACTTACTTATTTACTTACTTATTTACTTATTTACTTACAAACAAACTTACTTATTTACTTACTTACTTATTTACATACTTACTTATTTACTTACATACTTATTTATTTACTTATTTACGTACTTACTTATTTACTTACTTATTTATTTAAATACAAACTTACTTATTTACTTAATTATTTACTTACATACAAACTTACTTATTTACTTACATACAAACGTACTTATTTACTTACATACACACTTACTTACTTAATTATTTACTTACTTATTTAATTAATTAATTACTTATTTAATTAGTTACTTATTTACTTACTTACTTATTTACTTATTTATTTACTTAATTATTTACTTGCATACAAACTTACTTATTTACTTACTTATTTACTTACATACAAACTTACTTATTTACTTACTTACTTACATACAAACTTACTTATTTACTTACTTACATACAAACTTACTTATTTACTTATTTACTTACTTATTTACTTATTTACTTACAAACAAACTTACTTATTTACTTACTTACTTATTTACATACTTACTTATTTACTTACATACTTGTTTATTTACTTATTTACGTACTTACTTATTTATTTAAATACAAACTTACTTATTTACTTAATTATTTACTTACATACAAACTTACTTATTTACTTACATCCAAACATACTTATTTACTTACATACACACTTACTTACTTAATTATTTACTTACTTATTTAATTAATTAATTACTTATTTAATTAGTTACTTATTTACTTACTTACTTATTTACTTATTTATTTACTTAATTATTTACTTGCATACAAACTTACTTATTTACGTATTTACTTACTTACTTATGTACTTACTTACTCACTTACTTACATACAAACTTACTTACTTATTTACTTTTTTACTTACTCACTTACTTACTTAGTTAATTACTTACGTATGTCTTTACTTACTTGTTTACTTACTTAGTTACTTTTGTACTTATTATATATATGAAGTGTATTTCGTCTTGAGACATTGGAGTTATTGTTCTCTCAGCAGCAAAACAGAACTACAAACACGTTATCTCCGTGTCAAAATGTTCATAAAGACATTCTGAGCCACGGATGTCCCTTTAATAATCAGATGACCTTTGACCTTCTTTCTACAGAGTGCCCAGCGGGGTCGTTCGGTTACGGCTGCCAGCAGCTGTGTGAGTGCATGAACAACGCCACCTGCGACTACGTGACGGGCACCTGCTACTGCAGCGCCGGCTTCAAGGGCATCCGCTGTGACCAGGGTGAGAGCGGGGGGCCGGGGGTTCGATGCTGCCAGGTGACACGGACGGACATTATGTCACTCTTTAAAAAGACCACCGGAGTACAGAAGTCTGTACCAAGCTGTATATCAATATGCATATTAATAATACACATGTTGTTATTAATATAGTGTATAAATCACTCTCCAGCTTCCTACACTTTTATTTGGAGTTAATTTGCCCAAAATGGAAAAAAAACAAACACAAAGAATGTGAGAATAATGTCAGCGTATGGTTTTAATTTGAGGGCATTTTAAAACTGTAATCCTGCCAGTAATCCTTATTTTTACTAAATGTATTGGTAATCTGATTACACTTTTTTTTGTGTAACAGTTTCCCATTTTTTTAAATCTTAATAACGTAATGTGTAAGGTTTTCTAAAGGGACCCTGGTGCTTTGAGACACTACCACATTCGTCCACAGGGGGCTCCAGAACCAACACTACTTTACAGTAGCTCTCATTTGAGGATTGGTGGCAGCTGCACTCACTGCCTGTAGGTTACAGAGTTCAGGTGTTCAGGTGTTCAGGTGTTCACCTGCTCCCTGGTCCCCTCAGCGGCTCTGATGATGGAGGAACTGAACCCCTACACCAAGATCAGCCCGGCCCTGGCCTCCGAGCGCCAGTCGGCCGGCGCCGTCCTGGGCATCGTCTTCCTGCTGCTGCTCATCACGGCCATGCTCGGCCTGGCGGTCTGGTTCCGCTACCGGCAGAGAGAGAAAGGCCACCACGTGCCGAGCGTCACCTACACGCCGGCCCTGCACATCAACTCCACCGACTACTCGCTCTCAGGTAACACGTCAGAACCTCCGGGGGGCTCTGCTTCTCCCTCCAGGTGCCGACTGGACCACCTGAACCACGGCCAGAACTTCTTCTGTATTCATTGTTTTAGTCTATAAAATGTGGGGAAAAGGTTTTGTTTTCTCTTTGTCTACCAACAGGATACAAATATTAGTTACAATGATATCAAACAGAGACAAGCAGCAGAAGACATCGATGAATCTGTGTAGCTCTTTAGCTTCTCTGAGCATGAACGGGTAACGCAGGTAAAGACTGGAGTTCCTCTTCTTCAACTCTCAATGCTTAGATACCTCCTGTAGGTATGTGTTGATGTTGTGGAGATGAGGATGCATAAGAACATGTGATGGAGGGAGGAAGCATAAGAACATGTGATGGAGGGAGGAAGCATAAGAACATGTGATGGAGGGAGGAAGCATAAGAACATGTGATGGAGGGAGGAAGCATAAGAACATGTGATGGAGGGAGGAAGCATAAGAACATGTGATGGAGGGAGGATGCATAAGAACATGTGACGTTGTTGTGATGTTGTGGTGACGTTGTGTGACGTTGTGTGACGTGTGACGTTGTTGTGACGTGTGACGTTGTGACGTTGTTGTGACGTTGTTGTGACGTTGTTGTGATGTTGTGTGACGTTGTAGTGACGTTGTGTGACGTTGTAGTGACGTTGTGTGACGTTGTTGTGACGTTGTTGTGACGTGTGACGTTGTTGTGACGTTGTGTGACGTTGTAGTGACGTTGTGTGACGCTGTTGTGACGTTGTTGTGACGTTGTGGTGACGTTGTTGTGACATTGTGTGACGTTGTGATGTTGTGGTGACGTGTGACGTTGTTGTGACGTTGTGGTGACGTTGTGTGACGTTGTTGTGACGTTGTGTGACGTTGTGACGTTGTGACATTGTGTGACGTTGTTGTGACGTTGTGACGTTGTTGTGACATTGTTGTGACGTTGTGGTGACGTTGTTGTGACATTGTTGTGACGTTGTTGTGACGTTGTTGTGACGTTGTGGTGACGTTGTTGTGACGTTGTGGTGACGTTTTGACGTTGTGGTGACGTTGTGGTGACGTTGTTGTGACATTGTTGTGACGTTGTTGTGACGTTGTGGTGACGTTGTGGTGACGTTGTGACGTTGTGGTGACGTTGTGACGTTGTTGTGACGTTGTGGTGACGTTGTTGTGACGTTGTGGTGACGTTGTGACGTTGTTGTGACGTTGTGGTGACATTGTTGTGACGTTGTGACATTGTTGTGACGTTGTGGTGATGTTGTTGTGACGTTGTTGTGGCGTTGTGGTGACGTTGTGGTGATGTTGTTGTGACGTTGTGGTGACGTTGTGACGTTGTTGTGACGTTGTGGTGACGTTGTGACTTGTGGTGACGTTGTGGTGACGTTGTTGTGACGTTGTGGTGACGTTGTGACGTTGTGGTGACGTTGTGACGTTGTTGTGACGTTGTGGTGACGTTGTGGTGACATTGTTGTGACGTTGTGACGTTGTTGTGACGTTGTGGTGATGTTGTTGTGACGTTGTTGTGACGTGGTGACGTTGTGGTGATGTTGTTGTGACGTTGTGGTGACGTTGTTGTGACGTTGTGGTGACCTTGTGACGTTGTTGTGACGTTGTTGTGACGTTGTGGTGACGTTGTGACTTGTGGTGACGTTGTTGTGACATTGTTGTGACGTTGTTGTGACGTTGTGGTGATGTTGTTGTGACGTTGTGGTGATGTTGTGACGTTGTTGTGACGTTGTGGTGATGTTGTTGTGACGTTGTGGTGACGTTGTGACGTTGTTGTGACGTTGTGGTGATGTTGTTGTGACATTGTGGTGACGTTGTTGTGACGTTGTGGTGATGTTGTTGTGACGTTGTGGTGACGTTGTGACGTTGTTGTGACGTTGTGGTGACGTTGTGATGTTGTGGTGACGTTGTGATGTTGTGGTGATGTTGTTGTGACGTTGTGGTGATGTTGTTGTGACGTTGTTGTGACGTTGTTGTGACGTTGTGGTGATGTTGTTGTGACGTTGTGGTGACGTTGTGACGTTGAGGTGACGTTGTTGTGACGTTGTGGTGACGTTGTTGTGACGTTGTGACGTTGTTGTGACGTTGTGGTGATGTTGTGACGTTGTTGTGACGTTGTGGTGATGTTGTTGTGACGTTGTTGTGACGTTGTGGTGACGTTGTGGTGATGTTGTTGTGACGTTGTGGTGACGTTGTGACGTTGTTGTGACGTTGTTGTGACGTTGTGGTGACGTTGTGACGTTGTTGTGACGTTGTTGTGACGTTGTTGTGACGTTGTGGTGACGTTGTTGTGACGTTGTGGTGACGTTGTTGTGACGTTGTGGTGACGTTGTGGTGACGTTGTGACGTTGTTGTGACGTTGTTGTGACGTTGTTGTGACGTTGTGGTGACGTTGTGACGTTGTTGTGACGTTGTTGTGACGTTGTTGTGACGTTGTGGTGACGTTGTGACGTTGTTGTGACGTTGTGGTGACGTTGTTGTGACGTTGTGGTGACGTTGTTGTGACGTTGTGGTGACAGCAGGGCTGCAGTGCACAGGCCTGCTCTCCTCTCCAGAGTCGTCTCCCAGCAGCGGCTCCGTCGGCCGCTGCTTCTCCAACCCCAGCTATCGAACCCTCGGGCCCTGCAGCTACGCCGCCCACTACGCCAAGCCGGACAAGAGGGGCGTCGCCAAGGTGCGTTTAAGGGACTTCAAGGCCCATAGTTTCTTTATTAAACCCCCAAGGGAACATTATCTTTTATATTTACCTAAGCAATGCAATATAAAATATAAAAAACACACTATATTAAAGAAATAGATTAGAATAATAAAAAATAATGCATGTGATCCACTCGGTGTGAACACGGCAACAAAAAAACGATTCAGCGTTGAAGTGCCGAAGAAGCTGCAGTTCCTCAAACGGCCACTCGAGGCTGTGAAAGCGAGTCGATCTCGACGTTTCTAACAGCTTCTTCCTCCGTGTGACGAAGGTGAAGAAGAAGAAGGAGCGCCACAGGAACAGCGCTCCGGAGTGGGGCGCCTACTGCAACCTCAGCGGTCAGTCCAATAACACCAATATATTATTATTATCTTATTTATTTCATGAAACTTTACCCTCAAAACTGTTTTTAAAAGTTTCATTTAGTAAAGTCAAGTTTGGCCGTGAAGATAATTATTAAAGTTTTATAGTCACAAAGATGATGTTTGTCAATTTAACTTAAAAAATCATTTTACACGTCAAGAGTCTCAGTTATTAGTTGTATCGTTTATTATTTATCGTTTATTATATATCATTTATTTTGGTGTGAAGCTGAAACCAAACGTCACGCTATCTCACGGAGAAGAGGAAGAACAAACAAAACAACAAACAAGACCTGTTGTTGTTGTTGTGAGAACATCTCGTCAGAGAGAAACGTCATTTATTAGTGTGAAATCTTTTTTTGTTGTGTTTATTGAACAAATTGCACAAAATCACAAATTTTCAATAAGAAACAAAAAAATAAATACAAACAATTTAAATGGAAAACTAAAATGAATAACTATTACGGACAATTTTATTCTTAATTATTATTTGTTATTCTAGTTATTTTATAGTTTATTTTATCCACAGTTCAAACATACACTTATGTTTACAGAATAGAAATAATCAATAAATAAATATGACATACGGCCAATTCACTGTAATAATTAGAATCTTTGTAATAAACATTGAGGACAGACTTTGAAACATCGTCCCATAATCAGAGCAACAATGGCACAAAAAAGGTCAAATTTATATGTAAATAAATAATTCCAAAGAAGAGAGAAATGTTTTTTATAATCACATCTTTTTATTATAATTCAGACTTAAATGATCAAAATGAGTTCCTATGGGGGTAAACAGGAAGGGACGGGACAGGAAGGGGCGGGACAGGAAGGGACGGGACAGGAAGGGGCGGGACAGGACAGGAAGGGGTGTGGCAAGAAGGGGTGGGACAGGAAGGGGCGGGACAGGAAGGGGCGGGACTTCCCCTCAAGCCGTGACGCTTCCTGCCCTCTGGTTTCTGTGCAGGCGTTTACTGCATCGACCGGCGCTTCAGCTACAACGTGGAGCCGCGCTTCAGAGGTACGGTGAGGGGGCAGGCTGACCCCGCGTGACCTCTGACCCTGTGTGACCGCTGACCCTGTGTGACCTCTGACCCTGTGTGACCTCTGACCCCGCGTGACCTCCGATCCTGTGTGACCTCTGACGCTGTGTGACCTCTGACCCTGTGTGACCTCTGACCCCGCGTGACCTCTGACCCCGCGTGACCTCTGACCCTGTGTGACCGCTGACCCTGTGTGACCTCTGACCCCGCGTGACCTCCGATCCTGTGTGACCTCTGACGCTGTGTGACCTCTGACCCTGTGTGACCTCTGACCCCGCGTGACCTCCGATCCTGTGTGACCTCTGACCCCACATGACCGCCACCCCGCGTGACCTCCGACCCCTCGGACAATCCTCTCGCTCCAACAGCCCCTCCCTCATGTTTGACAGGAATTTATATGAGAGAAGATAATAATAATAATAATAATAGATAATAAGCAGTTCTTCTAGATTTAAAGGTTCATAAATGGATGTATTGATTATTGTAGCGTTAGATTAAATATATTATTTATACTATCAGAATATGACTCAGACATGTGGGTCACAATGTTGTTATTGTGATAATATCTGGTACCAGACTCATTGTTCTTTAAAGTAGATTAAATGTAAAGTGTTACAATAAAGAATAACTATTATTTTTTTAAACAGTTTTAGTTCTTTGTTAAATCTGCAGAAGCCTTATGAGGAAAATAATGAAAACATTTGTATAACAACGAAGCTCTTTTTTATTCTGTTGTTGTAATGTCCACTTCGGCCACAAGGGGCTGACGTTCACACTAACGTATGCTAACACTGTAACATCATACATGTAGCTGGTGTTTATCAGATTACACCTGAACACATCTACACGTCTACATGTGCAGTAGCATGAACACACGGAGGGTTGTCCAAAGGGATTCTGGGAAATGTAGCAATCTTTATTAAAAGAGAAGAGACGCGGCATGAAAACCCCGAATGTCCCGTGTCCTTGAATGCAACACTTGTTGTTTATCTTGTTGACGTGTGACCAACATGTGTGTGTTTGTGTCTCTGCAGGACGAATCCGACTCCTCTGTGTGTTCACTCCTCCTCTGCTTCACTCCTATGACTCACTTGGCGTTGTTGTTGTTGTTGTTGTTGTTGTTGTTGTCCTTGCGATGCAATAACTCTCCGTTTCCTCCTGTTTGTGTGATTAAAAACTTCTTTTAGGGAAAATGTTTCAGAATGAATGTAGAATAACTTCCTCCTCTAAAAGCAGAAACTACAGATATGAGTCATTTGTGTTATTAAAGTGAATCGTTCTGCAGCAAAGGGTTCTGATATGATTCATCAGAACAAATGAATTAATAATGCATCCGGAGTGTCTCGTGATGGCCGTGTGACGTTCTGCCTTCCAGACTTCATGAAGGGCTCGCTGTCCAGCACCTGCTCCCTGAACAGTGAGAACCCGTACGCCACCATCAACGACGCGCACGGCGCCGCCAAACACTCCGAGAGCAGCTACGTGGAGATGAAGTCTCCGGCTCACCGCGATCACATGACCCGCTGCTGCTCCGCCGCCATCGTGGCCGCCAACGCCACCAACGCCACCAACGCCAACGCCACCAACGCCAACGCCACCAAGAACGTCTACGACATGGGTACGTCTGCGTCTCCCCAGATTCTACTCTTAAACTTCAGCTCTGCTTCTTTCTTTGAGGGAAATATGTAAATATACGTGTAATATGTACGTTCTAAAATATGAGTAAACAGACCGTAAGTAGAATTAATTGTTTTTTAACATTTAAAATCTACAGCATGAATTTAATCCTTACTCTGGTGTTAAAAAACGATGATTTTGATGCAGTGCTCCATAACACAATAACAGTTAATACAATAACATAAACTTGACTGACTTCGTCCTCCGTGTCCCCAGAACCGACCGTCAGCATCCTGCTGGGCCCCGGCTGCCTGCAGGGCCCCGGGTGCCTGCAGGGCCCCGGGTGCCTGCAGGGCCCCGGCTGCCTGCAGGGCCCCGGGTGCCTGCAGGGCCCCGGCTGCCTGCAGGGCCCCGGGTGCCTGCAGGGCCCCGGCTGCCTGCAGGGCCCCGGCTGCCTGCAGGGCCCCGGGTACCCTCAGAACCCGTACGACCTGCCCAGGAACAGCCACATCCCGAGCCACTACGACCTGCTGCCGATGCGCCCGAGCCCGTCCCACAGCCACAGCCTGGTCCTGCAGGGCCACGGCCCCCCGGCGGCCGGCAGCCCCACCAGCTCGCTGCTCTAGACCGCCCCGCCTCCCCAGACTGGACCGGTGCTCCCAGATCGTCCAGAACCAGGGGAACTGGTGTGTGAGAGCGTCTTCTTCTCGACGCCTCGTGTTCGTGTCGTGTTGTGAATTCCTGCTGAAACGATGGAAATATGAACGCCATGAACACAAAGAGGACCTTTTGTTTTGTTTTCTGGTCGAGGACAGAGGAGCAGAGGGACTGCTCATGTGAAGGTTTCTGAGGGGGTTCTGGAGCCAAAGACCAGACCCAGGCCCACTTTGGATCCACCAAACCTGGACCCTGAAGCATTACGTCTCCATTCTGGGGAAATATGAATCTATATTCTCCCTTCAGACGTGCTCAGAGCTGCACTTCCTGTACGATTCTGGTATTTTTACATTTCTTATTTCCTGTTTACATATTCATGGGTCCTGACGGGGGTCCATATTTTCTCCCTGAAGTTATGTTTTTCTATGTGACCGTAGACCGGGCGCCGTACCGTGCTCCGGTATTTAGTGTTGTGATTTCGTTGAGTCGAGCTTTAATACACGTGCATGCCAAAGATTATTCAAGATATCATATTTAGCCAGAAATACCCTCATCGAGTCCTTTTGGCTCCGGTCTGAAACACGACCGGAATCATCTCTGATTATTGTTCTTGGTTCCAATCCATCGACTCGTCGTTTGGGCTTTTTAAAAACTATTAATTGACTCAATCGTTCCAGCTGTGATGACATCACGCGACGGCGTCTTCTTGGATAGTTATATTAATATTTATTTATATTGTCATCGTCTCCAGACAAACACGAAACACGTTCAATATTAGTCGACATGAAAGAACTATTAAAACAAAAATGTTCTCTCCGATAAATCAGATGTGACGCGGTGGCCAAACGGTGTAATTACAACTTCCTGGTCCGTCTCGCCATTGACTTACATTGAGAAAGAGACGTGTGCAAAAAAGGTGTGAACACTTAAATAGCCCTTATTTAAACGATTAGGTCCTAAAAGTTGTTGTAGAGTTATTTAATTTTCTCTGTTATGAGAAATAGAAGCTTGGAGGCGGGGCTAAAGAAAACCTCTTCTTCTTCTTCTTCTTTTTCTTTCTTGCTGAACAGTCGAATGGAAACATGTTTAATGAATTGATGTCGTGACAGAAACAAACATAATGAAAACGTGTTTCCAGACGTTTCTCACGTCTGAAACGGATCACACGTGTTGACGTGTTGACTATAACGTGTTGACAACAACGTGTTGACAACAACGTGTTGACGTGTTGACTATAACGTGTTGACAACAACGTGTTGACAACAACGTGTTGACAACAACGTGTTGACTATAACGTGTTGACTATAACGTGTTGACTATAACGTGTTGACAACAACGTGTTGACTATAACGTGTTGACAACAACGTGTTGACAACAACGTGTTGACTATAACGTGTTGACTATAACGTGTTGACTATAACGTGTTGACAACAACGTGTTGACAACAACGTGTTGACAACAACGTGTTGACTATAACGTGTTGACTATAACGTGTTGACTATAACGTGTTGACAACAACGTGTTGACTATAACGTGTTGACAACAACGTGTTGACTATAACGTGTTGACAACAACGTGTTGACTATAACGTGTTGACAACAACGTGTTGACTATAACGTGTTGACTATAACGTGTTGACGTGTTGACTAACGTGTTGACAACAGCGTGTTGACGTGTTGACTATAACGTGTTGATAACAACGTGTTGACGTGTTGACTATAACGTGTTGACGTGTTGACAATCGGACGAGTCTGCTTCCCGACCTTTGTTCCATTGGCTGGTGTCTTTCCTCCGGCTTCGATCCCACGTTTCAGCTTCAGTAGATGTATCCAGTGCTTTTTGTTTTTCTGCCCTAAACTCAATAAAGTTGTTGTAGCTCGGGGAGAGGTGCCATGTCTCGTTACGCAGCAGCTGATTTCTATATTTAAACCACTGTGGTCGTCAGAATTGGAGATATACAATAATGAGTCGTCTGCATAAAGTGTGACCTGTGTCGGCCGGACTGATTGCTTATTAAAGGCCCTTTAAGACTTGTATTATATATTACTTATATATAGTATTCCGTCCTGATGAGGTCACTTTAAATATCCTCTCCGGCTCGTGTGATGTTTTAAAGTGGAGGACACAGAGTGACCTCGGTGACCTCCTCCTTAAACCCTAAAGAAAAGGCGTCGTCGCCTCCTGATTGGCCGAGAGGAGAAGCAGCTGGTCTCTGTTCTTAAACAGCTGATCTAAATGAACCTCCAATCAACTCAGGGGACCTTTGACCTTCAGCTACAATACATTTTGGGGGAAAAGACCCAAAATAAATAACGAGGGACTGATCCAGTTGGAAAGAGAACACAACTGATCAATGACGATCAAAAGGATCCCTGATTGAAATTCAAACAGCAGTTTGTGGAATGAATCACCTCCGGAACAACTTTTATCTATTTTCAGTGTTCAAATTCAATATTAATTGACTTTTTTTACCCGGCGTTCTGTCTGAGGACATTACCTCCACTTTTTAATTAGCTCCAAATTACAAGAGTCATTTCCAGGAACTCACTGAGCGAGATATATATACACACACGTATATATATATATATATATACACACACACGTATATGTGTATGTATATATATATACACACACACGTATATGTGTATATATAAACAAACATAATGAAAAACGTGTTGACTATAACGTGTTGATAACAACGTGTTGACTATAACGTGTTGACAACAACGTGTTGACGTGTTGACAACAACGTGTTGACTATAACGTGTTGACTATAACGTGTTGACAACAACGTGTTGACGTGTTGACTAACGTGTTGACTATAACGTGTTGACAACAACGTGTTGACGTGTTGACTATAACGTGTTGACTATAACGTGTTGACAACGTGTTGATAACGTGTTGACTATAACGTGTTGACAACAACGTGTTGACGTGTTGACTATAACGTGTTGACAACAGCGTGTTGACGTGTTGACTATAACGTGTTGACAACGTGTTGACGTGTTGACTAACGTGTTGACAACAGCGTGTTGACTATAACGTGTTGATATATATATATATATATACATGTATACATGTATATGTGTATATATATGTATACACATGTATATATATATATATATATATATACATATATATACATATATATATATATATACATCCATCCATCCATTTTCAATACCGCTTATCCTCATTAGGGTCGCGGGGCGCTGGAGCCTATCCCAGCTGACATAGGGCGAAGGCAGGGGACACCCTGGACAGGCCGCACATGTAGGGACATACAACCATTCACTCTCACATTCACACCTATGGGACATTTAGAGATCAATTAACCTGCAGCATGTCTTTGGACTGTGGGAGGAAGCCGGAGAGCCCGGAGAGAACCCACGCTGTATATATATATATATATATATATATATATATATACACACACACCCATACAATACATATACACATACAATACACATATATACATTTTGAACAGTTTAAAAGTAAAGAGTGTATTTTCTAGGGGATGTGCAAAGGTTCACAGTAATAAGAATAAAAGGAATAAACAAACAAAGTTCTTTTTTGTGGCATTTCTTTTCATTATTACTATCTTCTTGTTTATAAACTTTCTATGTTTATGAGCTGCTGTTGTTGCTATCGTCCCAATAAATATAAACTTTAAGATCAAATGACGTCTTCTGGACTTTTTGATCATAAATGCAATTTTACCATTAAGGACTCTGTGCGAATATTAAATGTTATTTTGCGCAGATTTCCATGACAAACGCCAAATGAGTCACCGTGACGTCACCTGTTGGGTTAAGCCCCGCCCCTAGAGCATCCCCTGCTTTATGGTCTGTTTGACTCTAAATGTGCATAATTTACTAAATGAACATCACGCTGTATTGAAGAAGACTTGAAACTAGAGATTGAGACCAAAAACTAATGTTTACAATGTTTACTGAGGGAATACATCAAGAGAAGTAGAGTCATTTATATAGACTTCTATACAACCAGAGGAGTCGCCCCCTGGTGGTCAGGAGAGAGAATGCAGCTTTAACACATGAAGAATAGACTTCTATACAACCAGATGATTCGCCCCCTGGTGGTCAGGAGAGAGAATGCAGCTTTAACACATGAAGCATAGATTTCTATACAACCAGAGGAGTCACCCCCTGGTGGTCAGAGAGAATGCAGCTTTAGCACATGAAGCATAGACTTCTATACAACCAGAGGAGTCGTCCCCTGGTGGTCAGGAGAGAGAATGCAGCTTTAACACATGAAGCATAGACTTCTATACAACCAGAGGAGTCGCCCCCTGGTGGTCAGGAGAGAGAATGCAGCTTTAACACATGAAGCATAGACTTCTATACAACCAGAGGAGTCGCCCCCTGGTGGTCAGGAGAGAGAATGCAGCTTTAACACATGAAGCATAGACTTCTATACAACCAGAGGAGTCGTCCCCTGGTGGTCAGAAGAGAGAATGCAGCTTTAACACATGAAGCATAGACTTCTATACAACCAGAGGAGTCGCCCCCTGGTGGTCAGTAGAGAGAATGCAGCTTTAACACATGAAGCATAGACTTCTATACAACCAGAGGAGTCGCCCCCTGGTGGTCAGGAGAGAGAATGCAGCTTTAACACATGAAGCATAGACTTCTATACAACCAGAGGAGTCGCCCCCTGGTGGTCAGGAGAGAGAATGCAGCTTTAACACATGAAGCATAGACTTCTATACAACCAGAGGAGTCGCCCCCTGGTGGTCAGTAGAGAGAATGCAGCTTTAACACATGAAGCATAGACTTCTATACAACCAGAGGAGTCGCCCCCTGGTGGTCAGTAGAGAGAATGCAGCTTTAACACATGAAGCATAGACTTCTATACAACCAGAGGAGTCGTGCATTCTTTTGTGGAAAATTGTAAAACATAAAAAAGGCTGAAATAAATTACTCGTATTAAATTGTTACCAAGTAAAATGCGAGTGCATATAAAGGTTTATGACTGGTGCGCTTTATTAAGATGAACTGATAACTTAAGATATAGACACAATTGTACAATTTATCAATCTGTACAAAACATAAAAGCATTCGTTTTGACCCCCTCTCACATTCAACTTCTTCAGATCTGTTGAAATGTCATAATTTCACTCTGAACACGTTTACACTGGAATTACAGTCAGTTATAGAGTTCAATATAGTAAAAAATAAAACAAAATACACGTCTTAAAAACAACAACAACGGAGGTTCAGAAATCATATTTCCAGACGAGAGGAAATCGTCCACAGATCGCCAGCTAAGCGAGTCCGGAGCGGCTCGGCTGGCGGCGCCGTCTGTTCCAGGGGGAAGAAAACGCCATTGGCGCCGCCAGCCCGGCTTCACACGCTTAGTTAGCTTGTCATGCTAGCTAGCCTAGCTTAACATAGCCTAGCCCTCAGTAGATTTCACAGGACAGGAAATGTTCGCTACATAAAAAGGCGATACGACACAGAGTTGCAGTCGTAACAGAAAGTCATGCATTGTGTTGAAGTCAGAGGCAGCTCGGTGTACGTAGGCGTGATGGGGGGGGGGCGGGGCCAAGGGTTACTGGTTCAAGGAGGAGGCGGGTCCGATGGCGAGGGAACGAGACGCGCGGTGAAACGGAGAGGCACCGCCACCAGACATTGGCAACAATGTGGCTGAAAAGTGTTTCCTCGACTCCTCCATTCGAACCCTTCAAGGAGTCGAGGAAAACGTTCGAGACGCAGCCGGGCTGAACACGGCGGTTTGATTTCTGATCCTAAAACGAGAAAGCGTGATGAACTACTGAGGGCGCCAGACTGCGACGGTTTCACGCTCGGGAGTGTTCCTACTTCCTACTTCCTCCCAACTACAGTCCTGTGGACGCGTGCCAAGATAATACTACATCGGTTACTCTCGCTGTGGTTTTAATTCCTTCATTTGCACGAAGAAACACGACCGGCCACGTGCTCGTTTCTGCATAGTTGTCGTCAAATACGGACGAATAAACAGACTAAATAATAAAAAATTAAAAAAGGTCCCGCGTTCAAAACGGCGTGACGCTCAATACAATCACAAGGTTTTGATTTTCCAAAAACAGTACATTGCACTAAAGAGAGGGGGCGGAGCCTAAATTGACAGAGCTTGTATATATAAATGGGAGTACACTTTGATGTGCTTTAAATTCACATCTACCTCAAAGTAGATGTTATGAAACGAGAGAGATCATAAAAATATGGAGAAATGAGCACAAAAGTATGAAGAACAAACAAAATCACATTCATATATTAAGACATTGTCGTGACACGTCAGCGCATCTACAGTAATGAAATCTAAAGTGATATGAAATGCTGTCCTGCAGTAGCCTGACGACAGGGGGGCTCTGCTTGGGGTGGGGGGGTGGGGGGGGTCACCCCATGCGGTGACTTCTTGTACTAGGATATATGTACCTGGGGGGAGGGGGGGTACAGAGTCCGGGTCACAGCCTCGGAGGCAGTCTATTTACTGAGGGGCGGGGTTTAAAGGAGGTGTGTGTGTGTGTGTGTGTGTGTGTGTGTGGGGGGGGGGGGGGGGGGGGGGGGCGGGGCTAGATGTTCTGACAGCATTGCATCTTTGGTTTGTTCTCGGTGGGCTGCACCTGGATGTTCACCACGTTGTTGCTAGGAGACATGTCGCTCTCCTGGCGCTCCGACATCTGCTTCTGGGAGACGATGCGGTAGATCTCTGAGGGGGGGGCAAGTGGTTAGCTACGAAATAATTACAAGATCGTCATCAAAAACTTTCTTAAAACGTTTTCTCACCAACAGGAGCTCTGAGGTCACTTCCTCTCACCAACAGGAGCTCTGAGGTCACTTCCTCTCACTAACATGAGCTCTGAGGTCACTTCCTCTCACCAACAGGAGCTCTGAGGTCACTTCCTCTCACTAATAGGAGCTCTGATGTCACTTCCTCTCACCAACAGGAGCTCTGAGGTCACTTCCTCTCGCTAACATGAGCTCTGGTGTCACTTCCTCTCACCAACAGGAGCTCTGAGGTCACTTCCTCTCACTAATAGGAGCTCTGGTGTCACTTCCTCTCACTAATAGGAGCTCTGATGTCACTTCCTCTCACCAACAGGAGCTCTGAGGTCACTTCCTCTCACTAATAGGAGCTCTGGTGTCACTTCCTCTCACCAACAGGAGCTCTGAGGTCACTTCCTCTCACCAACAGGAGCTCTGAGGTCACTTCCTCTCACCAACAGGAGCTCTGATGTCACTTCCTCTCACTAACATGAGCTCTGAGGTCACTTCCTCTCACTAATAGGAGCTCTGGTGTCACTTCCTCTCACTAATAGGAGCTCTGGTGTCACTTCCTCTCACTAATAGGAGCTCTGATGTCACTTCCTCTCACCAACAGGAGCTCTGAGGTCACTTCCTCTCACTAACATGAGCTCTGAGGTCACTTCCTCTCACTAATAGGAGCTCTGGTGTCACTTCCTCTCACCAACAGGAGCTCTGATGTCACTTCCTCTCACCAACAGGAGCTCTGAGGTCACTTCCTCTCACTAACATGAGCTCTGAGGTCACTTCCTCTCACTAATAGGAGCTCTGGTGTCACTTCCTCTCACCAACAGGAGCTCTGATGTCACTTCCTCTCACCAACAGGAGCTCTGATGTCACTTCCTCTCACCAACAGGAGCTCTGAGGTCACTTCCTCTCACCAACAGGAGCTCTGGTGTCACTTCCTCTCACCAACAGGAGCTCTGATGTCACTTCCTCTCACCAACAGGAGCTCTGATGTCACTTCCTCTCACCAACAGGAGCTCTGAGGTCACTTCCTCTCACCAACAGGAGCTCTGGTGTCACTTCCTCTCACCAACAGGAGCTCTGAGGTCACTTCCTCTCACTAATAGGAGCTCTGGTGTCACTTCCTCTCACCAACAGGAGCTCTGAGGTCACTTCCTCTCACCAACAGGAGCTCTGAGGTCACTTCCTCTCACCAACAGGAGCTCTGATGTCACTTCCTCTCACTAACATGAGCTCTGAGGTCACTTCCTCTCACTAATAGGAGCTCTGGTGTCACTTCCTCTCACCAACAGGAGCTCTGATGTCACTTCCTCTCACCAACAGGAGCTCTGAGGTCACTTCCTCTCACTAACATGAGCTCTGAGGTCACTTCCTCTCACTAATAGGAGCTCTGGTGTCACTTCCTCTCACTAATAGGAGCTCTGGTGTCACTTCCTCTCACTAATAGGAGCTCTGATGTCACTTCCTCTCACCAACAGGAGCTCTGAGGTCACTTCCTCTCACTAACATGAGCTCTGAGGTCACTTCCTCTCACCAACAGGAGCTCTGATGTCACTTCCTCTCACCAACAGGAGCTCTGAGGTCACTTCCTCTCACTAACATGAGCTCTGAGGTCACTTCCTCTCACTAATAGGAGCTCTGGTGTCACTTCCTCTCACCAACAGGAGCTCTGATGTCACTTCCTCTCACCAACAGGAGCTCTGATGTCACTTCCTCTCACCAACAGGAGCTCTGAGGTCACTTCCTCTCACCAACAGGAGCTCTGAGGTCACTTCCTCTCACTAATAGGAGCTCTGGTGTCACTTCCTCTCACCAACAGGAGCTCTGAGGTCACTTCCTCTCACCAACAGGAGCTCTGAGGTCACTTCCTCTCACCAACAGGAGCTCTGATGTCACTTCCTCTCACTAACATGAGCTCTGAGGTCACTTCCTCTCACTAATAGGAGCTCTGGTGTCACTTCCTCTCACCAACAGGAGCTCTGATGTCACTTCCTCTCACCAACAGGAGCTCTGAGGTCACTTCCTCTCACCAACAGGAGCTCTGATGTCACTTCCTCTCACCAACAGGAGCTCTGATGTCACTTCCTCTCACCAACAGGAGCTCTGAGGTCACTTCCTCTCACCAACAGGAGCTCTGATGTCACTTCCTCTCACTAATAGGAGCTCTGGTGTCACTTCCTCTCACTAATAGGAGCTCTGATGTCACTTCCTCTCACCAACAGGAGCTCTGAGGTCACTTCCTCTCACCAACAGGAGCTCTGAGGTCACTTCCTCTCACTAATAGGAGCTCTGGTGTCACTTTCTCTCACTAATAGGAGCTCTGATGTCACTTCCTCTCACCAACAGGAGCTCTGATGTCACTTCCTCTCACCAACAGGAGCTCTGGTGTCACTTCCTCTCACTAATAGGAGCTCTGAGGTCACTTCCTCTCGCTAACATGAGCTCTGGTGTCACTTCCTCTCACCAACAGGAGCTCTGGTGTCACTTCCTCTCACTAATAGGAGCTCTGATGTCACTTCCTCTCACTAATAGGAGCTCTGGTGTCACTTCCTCTCACTAATAGGAGCTCTGATGTCACTTCCTCTCACCAACAGGAGCTCTGAGGTCACTTCCTCTCACTAATAGGAGCTCTGGTGTCACTTTCTCTCACTAATAGGAGCTCTGGTGTCACTTCCTCTCACCAACAGGAGCTCTGAGGTCACTTCCTCTCACCAACAGGAGCTCTGATGTCACTTCCTCTCACCAACAGGAGCTCTGATGTCACTTCCTCTCACCAACAGGAGCTCTGAGGTCACTTCCTCTCACTAATAGGAGCTCTGATGTCACTTCCTCTCACCAACAGGAGCTCTGAGGTCACTTCCTCTCACTAACAGGAGCTCTGAGATCACTTCCTCTCGCTAACATGAGCTCTGGTGTCACTTCCTCTCACCAACAGGAGCTCTGGTGTCACTTCCTCTCACTAATAGGAGCTCTGAGGTCACTTCCTCTCACTAATAGGAGCTCTGGTGTCACTTCCTCTCACCAACAGGAGCTCTGAGGTCACTTCCTCACTTCCTCTCACCAACAGGAGCTCTGAGGTCACTTCCTCTCACCAACAGGAGCTCTGATATCACTTCCTCTCACCAACAGGAGCTCTGAGGTCACTTCCTCACTTCCTCTCACCAACAGGAGCTCTGAGGTCACTTCCTCACACCAACAGGAGCTCTGATGTCACTTCCTCTCACTAATAGGAGCTCTGAGGTCACTTCCTCTCACCAACAGGAGCTCTGAGGTCACTTCCTCACTTCCTCTCACTAACAGGAGCTCTGAGGTCACTTCCTCTCACTAATAGGAGCTCTGAGGTCACTTCCTCTCACCAACAGGAGCTCTGAGGTCACTTCCCCCATGAGGGTGCAGTCTTACCTGTCAGGATGGTCTGGAAGGCCGTCTCGACGTTGGTGGAGTCCAGAGCCGACGTCTCCAGAAAAGATAAACCGTTCTTCTCTGCAGAAGTTTAGCGGCAGGTTAAAGACGTTCCTCAGACGGGAACCGTGACAGAGAACCGTGGCAGCAAAGGAAGTTCTCTCTTATCATTAGAAATCTGACCGTTGTGAGATTTTTAAAAAAGTGTAATCCGATCTAATAAATCATATAAACCATAAAAGCTGATCCTGAATCAGGATTGTGAGAGTCACGCGTATAAAGGGCATCCTAACAAATCAATACCTATTATTTAATCACAATAAACATGTGATCAGTAGATCATGTGATCAGGAGAACATGATCTCATGATCTCTTAATGTTCTCATGATGCGTTCAGGCTCTGCTCAGTGAACATGAGTACTGGCTGAAGGTAGATAACGTTCTCATGATGCGTTCAGGCTCCGCTCAGTGAACATGAGTACTGGCTGAAGGTAAATGATAACGTTCTCATGATGCGTTCAGGCTCCGCTCAGTGAACATGAGTACTGGCTGAAGGTAAATAAACGTAAAGAAAGCGGATTCTCAAAAGAGGCGTTTGTGGGTAAATAAACGTAAAGAAGGCGGAGTCTCTAAAGAAGGCGGAGTCTCAAAAGAGGTGTTTGTGGGTAAATAAACGTAAAGAAGGCGGAGTCTCTAAAGAAGGCGGAGTCTCAAAAGAGGTGTTTGTGGGTAAATAAGCGTAAAGAAGGCGGAGTCTCAAAAGAGGCGTTTGTGGGTAAATAAGCGTAAAGAAGGCGGAGTCTCACCGGCGAAGGCCCGCGCCTCGTCGGTGGGGACGGCCCGGAGGTGGCGCAGGTCGCTCTTGTTGCCCACCAGCATGATGACGATGTTGCTGTCGGCGTGATCCCTCAGCTCCTTCAGCCAGCGCTCCACGTTTTCGTAGGTCAGATGCTTGGCGATGTCGTATACGAGGAGCGCCCCAACCGCCCCGCGGTAGTACCTGCAAAGAGGCCGTAGAGGGCGCCGAGGTCAGCGAAACGTGAATATGTGACCAAGAGATCGGGATTTCTATTTGCAGAGGAAGTAGCGTTAGCAGATGGAGATAAAAGCTAACGTACGGAGGCTCACTTCGGTGTGTTGGTGATGAACTAGCATAAATCGAACCCCGAGCCGCCCCCGTATGATGCGTTCATGTAACCTGGTAAAACGTAGTGTTGGTGATGAACTAGCATAAATCGAACCCCCGAGCCGCCCCCGTATGATCCGTTCATGTGTAACCTGGTAAAACGTAGTGTTGGTGATGAACTAGCATAAATCGAACACCCGAGCCGCCCCCGTATGATGCGTTCATGTAACCTGGTAAAAGGTAGTCTTGGTGATGAACTAGCATAAATCGAACCCCCGAGCCGCCCCCGTATGATGCGTTCATGTGTAACCTGGTAAAACGTAGTGTTGGTGGTGAACTAGCATAAATCGAACCCCCGAGCCGCCCCCGTATGATGCGTTCATGTGTAACCTGGTAAAACGTAGTGTTGGTGATGAACTAGCATAAATCGAACCCGGAGCCGCCCCCGTATGATGCGTTCATGTGTAACCTGGTAAAACGTAGTCTTGGTGATGAACTAGCATAAATCGAACCCCCGAGCCGCCTCCGTATGATGCGTTCAAGCAACCTGGTAAAACGTAGTGTTGGTGATGAACTAGCATAAATCGAACCCCAAGCCGCCCCCGTATGATGCGTTCATGTATCCTGGTAAAACGTAGTGTTGGTGATGAACTAGCATAAATCGAACCCCGAGCCGCCCCCGTATGATGCGTTCATGTGTAACCTGGTAAAACGTAGTCTTGGTGATGAACTAGCATAAATCGAACCCCCGAGCCGCCCCCGTATGATGCGTTCATGTGTAACCTGGTAAAACGTGGGTACTCACGCAGACGTGATGGCCCGGTAGCGCTCCTGGCCGGCCGTGTCCCAGATCTGGGCCTTCACCGTCTTGCCGTCCACCTGGATGCTGCGCGTGGCGAACTCCACCCCGATGGTGCTCTTGCTCTCCAGGTTGAACTCGTTGCGCGTGAAGCGGGACAGCAGGTTGCTCTTGCCCACGCCGGAGTCCCCGATGAGGACCACTGGCACGCGGGGGAGGAGCCACATTTCAATACTTTAAATGGTAACAAGTCGGTTGTTTCTATTAAGATGGTCGAGAATATTCACATTTAAGGAGCTGGAATCGGATCGTTTTTAACTAACTAATCAAAGAGATGAAAGGGAGATTATCTCTAATTACGCAACATTACATACTCAGTTACGTAACACGTAAAACAGTTTATACACGTTTCTACCGTTTTTATTGTTGTTAATATTATTATTATTAATATTATTCACAGTAATTTCACTTTCATTATTTCTTGAAGCTTTCCAACCCGTATTTGTTTGGGTGTAAAGTTTGTTTTATACATTTTTGGGGAACGTTTACTTAAATTAAGTATTTCAATTTGATGATAACTAACTATTTGGTGATAACGGGTAACGTGAGGTGTGATAACGGGTAACGTGAGGTGTGATAACGGGTAACGTGAGGTGTGATAACGGGTAACGTGAGGGGTGATAACGGGCAACGTGAGGTGTGATAACCGGTAACGTGAGGGGTGATAACGGGTAACGTGAGGTGTGATAACGGGTAACGTGAGGGGTGATAACGGGTAACGTGAGGGGTGATAACGGGTAACGTGAGGTGTGATAACGG
Organism: Cyclopterus lumpus; assembly: GCF_009769545.1. Classification (NCBI taxonomy): domain Eukaryota; kingdom Metazoa; phylum Chordata; class Actinopteri; order Perciformes; family Cyclopteridae; genus Cyclopterus; species Cyclopterus lumpus. The sequence goes on from NC_046968.1 coordinate 29,825,907, forward strand.
GTAACGTGAGGTGTGATAACGGGTAACGTGAGGGGTGATAACGGGCAACGTGAGGTGTGATAACCGGTAACGTGAGGGGTGATAACGGGTAACGTGAGGTGTGATAACGGGTAACGTGAGGGGTGATAACGGGTAACGTGAGGGCTGATAACGGGTAACGTGAGGGGTGATAACGGGCAACGTGAGGGGTGATAACGGGCAACGTGAGGTGTGATAACCGGTAACGTGAGGGGTGATAACGGGTAACGTGAGGGGTGATAACGGGTAACGTGAGGTGTGATAACGGGTAACGTGAGGTGTGATAACGGGTAACGTGAGGGGTGATAACGGGTAACGTGAGGGGTGATAACGGGTAACGTGAGGTGTGATAACGGGTAACGTGAGGGGTGATAACGGGTAACGTGAGGTGTGATAACGGGTAACGTGAGGTGTGATAACGGGTAACGTGAGGGGTGATAACGGGTAACGTGAGGGGTGATAACGGGCAACGTGAGGGGTGATAACGGGTAACGTGAGGTGTGATAACCGGTAACGTGAGTAGTGATAACGGGTAACGTGAGGGGTGATAACGGGTAACGTGAGGTGTGATAACGGATAACGTGAGGGGTGATAACGGGTAACGTGAGGTGTGATAACGGGTAACGTGAGTAGTGATAACGGGTAACGTGAGGGGTGATAACGGGTAACGTGAGGGGTGATAACGGGTAACGTGAGGGGTGATAACGGGTAACGTGAGGTGTGATAACGGGTAACGTGAGTAGTGATAACGGGTAACGTGAGGTGTGATAACGGGTAACGTGAGTAGTGATAACGGGTAACGTGAGGTGTGATAACGGGTAACGTGAGGTGTGATAACGGGTAACGTGAGGGGTGATAACGGGTAACGTGAGGTGTGATAACGGGTAACGTGAGGTGTGATAACCGGTAACGTGAGTAGTGATAACGGGTAACGTGAGGGGTGATAACGGGTAACGTGAGGTGTGATAACGGGTAACGTGAGGTGTGATAACGGGTAACGTGAGGTGTGATAACGGGTAACGTGAGGGGTGATAACGGGTAACGTGAGGTGTGATAACGGGTAACGTGAGGTGTGATAACCGGTAACGTGAGTAGTGATAACGGGTAACGTGAGGGGTGATAACGGGTAACGTGAGGTGTGATAACGGATAACGTGAGGGGTGATAACGGGTAACGTGAGGTGTGATAACCGGTAACGTGAGTAGTGATAACGGGTAACGTGAGGGGTGATAACGGGTAACGTGAGGGGTGATAACGGGTAACGTGAGGGGTGATAACGGGTAACGTGAGGGGTGATAACGGGTAACGTGAGGGGTGATAACGGGTAACGTGAGGTGTGATAACGGGTAACGTGAGGTGTGATAACGGGTAACGTGAGGTGTGATAACGGGTAACGTGAAGGGTAATAACCGGTTAACTGGTAACGTGAGGGGTGATAACGGATAACAGGTAACGTGAGGGGTGATAACGGGTTAACCGGTAACGTGAGGTGTGATAACCGGTAACGTGAAGGGTAATAACCGGTTAACTGGTAACGTGAGGGGTGATAACGGATAACCGGTAACGTGAGGTGTAATAACCGGTAACGTGAGTAGTGATAACGGGTAACGTGAGGGGTGATAACGGGTAACGTGAGGTGTGATAACGGGTAACGTGAGGGGTGATAACGGGTAACGTGAGGTGTGATAACGGGTAACGTGAGGTGTGATAACCGGTAACGTGAGTAGTGATAACGGGTAACGTGAGGGGTGATAACGGGTAACGTGAGGTGTGATAACGGATAACGTGAGGGGTGATAACGGGTAACGTGAGGTGTGATAACGGGTAACGTGAGTAGTGATAACGGGTAACGTGAGGGGTGATAACGGGTAACGTGAGGTGTGATAACGGGTAACGTGAGGGGTGATAACGGGCAACGTGAGGTGTGATAACCGGTAACGTGAGGGGTGATAACGGGTAACGTGAGGTGTGATAACGGGTAACGTGAGGGGTGATAACGGGTAACGTGAGGTGTGATAACGGGTAACGTGAGGTGTGATAACGGGTAACGTGAGGGGTGATAACGGGCAACGTGAGGTGTGATAACCGGTAACGTGAGGGGTGATAACGGGTAACGTGAGGTGTGATAACGGGTAACGTGAGGGGTGATAACGGGTAACGTGAGGGCTGATAACGGGTAACGTGAGGGGTGATAACGGGCAACGTGAGGGGTGATAACGGGCAACGTGAGGTGTGATAACCGGTAACGTGAGGGGTGATAACGGGTAACGTGAGGGGTGATAACGGGTAACGTGAGGTGTGATAACGGGTAACGTGAGGTGTGATAACGGGTAACGTGAGGGGTGATAACGGGTAACGTGAGGGGTGATAACGGGTAACGTGAGGTGTGATAACGGGTAACGTGAGGGGTGATAACGGGTAACGTGAGGTGTGATAACGGGTAACGTGAGGTGTGATAACGGGTAACGTGAGGGGTGATAACGGGTAACGTGAGGGGTGATAACGGGCAACGTGAGGGGTGATAACGGGCAACGTGAGGTGTGATAACCGGTAACGTGAGGGGTGATAACGGGTAACGTGAGGGGTGATAACGGGTAACGTGAGGTGTGATAACGGGTAACGTGAGTAGTGATAACGGGTAACGTGAGGTGTGATAACGGGTAACGTGAGTAGTGATAACGGGTAACGTGAGGTGTGATAACGGGTAACGTGAGGTGTGATAACGGGTAACGTGAGGGGTGATAACGGGTAACGTGAGGTGTGATAACGGGTAACGTGAGGTGTGATAACGGGTAACGTGAGTAGTGATAACGGGTAACGTGAGGGGTGATAACGGGTAACGTGAGGTGTGATAACGGGTAACGTGAGGTGTGATAACGGGTAACGTGAGGAGTGATAACGGGTAACGTGAGGGGTGATAACGGGTAACGTGAGGTGTGATAACGGGTAACGTGAGGTGTGATAACCGGTAACGTGAGTAGTGATAACGGGTAACGTGAGGGGTGATAACGGGTAACGTGAGGTGTGATAACGGATAACGTGAGGGGTGATAACGGGTAACGTGAGGTGTGATAACCGGTAACGTGAGTAGTGATAACGGGTAATGTGAGGGGTGATAACGGGTAACGTGAGGGGTGATAACGGGTAACGTGAGGGGTGATAACGGGTAACGTGAGGGGTGATAACGGGTAACGTGAGGTGTGATAACGGGTAACGTGAGGTGTGATAACGGGTAACGTGAGGTGTGATAACGGGTAACGTGAAGGGTAATAACCGGTTAACTGGTAACGTGAGGGGTGATAACGGATAACAGGTAACGTGAGGGGTGATAACGGGTTAACCGGTAACGTGAGGTGTGATAACCGGTAACGTGAAGGGTAATAACCGGTTAACTGGTAACGTGAGGGGTGATAACGGATAACCGGTAACGTGAGGTGTAATAACCGGTAACGTGAGTAGTGATAACGGGTAACGTGAGGGGTGATAACGGGTAACGTGAGGTGTGATAACGGGTAACGTGAGGGGTGATAACGGGTAACGTGAGGTGTGATAACCGGTAACGTGAGTAGTGATAACGGGTAACGTGAGGGGTGATAACGGGTAACGTGAGGTGTGATAACGGATAACGTGAGGGGTGATAACGGGTAACGTGAGGTGTGATAACGGGTAACGTGAGTAGTGATAACGGGTAACGTGAGGGGTGATAACGGGTAACGTGAGGGGTGATAACGGGTAACGTGAGGGGTGATAACGGGTAACGTGAGGTGTGATAACGGGTAACGTGAGGTGTGATAACGGGTAACGTGAGGGGTGATAACGGGTAACGTGAGGTGTGATAACGGGTAACGTGAGTAGTGATAACGGGTAACGTGAGGGGTGATAACGGGTAACGTGAGGGGTGATAACGGGTAACGTGAGGTGTGATAACGGGTAACGTGAGGTGTGATAACGGGTAACGTGAGGTGTGATAACGGGTAACGTGAAGGGTAATAACCGGTTAACTGGTAACGTGAGGGGTGATAACGGATAACCGGTAACGTGAGGGGTGATAACGGGTTAACCGGTAACGTGAGGTGTGATAACCGGTAACGTGAAGGGTAATAACCGGTTAACTGGTAACGTGAGGGGTGATAACGGATAACCGGTAACGTGAGGTGTAATAACCGGTAACGTGAGGGGTGATAACGGATAACCGGTAACGTGAGGTGTAATAACCGGTAACGTGAGGGGTGATAACCGGTAACGTGAGGGGTGATAACGGGTTAAGCGGTAACGTGAGGGGTGATAACGGATAACCGGTAACGTGAGGGGTGATAACCGGTAACGTGAGGGGTGATAACCGGTTAACTGGTAACGTGAGGGGTGATAACGGGTTAACCGGTAACGTGAAGGGTGATAACTGGTAACGTGAGGGGTAATAACCGGTTAACTGGTAACGTGAGGGGTAATAACGGGTTAACCGGTAACGTGAGGGGTGATAACCGGTAACGTGAGGGGTGATAACGGTTAACCGGTAACGTGAGGGGTGATAACGGGTTAACCGGCAACGTGAGGGGTGATAACGGTTAACCGGTAACGTGAGGGGTGATAACGGGTTAACCGGCAACGTGAGGGGTGATAACGGGTTAACCGGTAACGTGAGGGGTGATAACGGTTAACCGGCAACGTGAGGGGTGATAACGGTTAACCGGTAACGTGAGGGGTGATAACGGTTAACCGGTAACGTGAGGGGTGATAACGGATAACCGGTAACGTGAGGGGTGATAACCGGTAACGTGAGGGGTGATAACGGGTAACGTGAGGGGTGATAACGGGTAACGTGAGGTGTGATAACGGGTAACGTGAGTAGTGATAACGGGTAACGTGAGGTGTGATAACGGGTAACGTGAGGTGTGATAACGGGTAACGTGAGGGGTGATAACGGGTAACGTGAGGTGTGATAACGGGTAACGTGAGGTGTGATAACCGGTAACGTGAGTAGTGATAACGGGTAACGTGAGGGGTGATAACGGGTAACGTGAGGTGTGATAACGGGTAACGTGAGGTGTGATAACGGGTAACGTGAGGTGTGATAACGGGTAACGTGAGGGGTGATAACGGGTAACGTGAGGTGTGATAACGGGTAACGTGAGGTGTGATAACCGGTAACGTGAGTAGTGATAACGGGTAACGTGAGGGGTGATAACGGGTAACGTGAGGTGTGATAACGGATAACGTGAGGGGTGATAACGGGTAACGTGAGGTGTGATAACCGGTAACGTGAGTAGTGATAACGGGTAACGTGAGGGGTGATAACGGGTAACGTGAGGGGTGATAACGGGTAACGTGAGGGGTGATAACGGGTAACGTGAGGGGTGATAACGGGTAACGTGAGGGGTGATAACGGGTAACGTGAGGTGTGATAACGGGTAACGTGAGGTGTGATAACGGGTAACGTGAGGTGTGATAACGGGTAACGTGAAGGGTAATAACCGGTTAACTGGTAACGTGAGGGGTGATAACGGATAACAGGTAACGTGAGGGGTGATAACGGGTTAACCGGTAACGTGAGGTGTGATAACCGGTAACGTGAAGGGTAATAACCGGTTAACTGGTAACGTGAGGGGTGATAACGGATAACCGGTAACGTGAGGTGTAATAACCGGTAACGTGAGTAGTGATAACGGGTAACGTGAGGGGTGATAACGGGTAACGTGAGGTGTGATAACGGGTAACGTGAGGGGTGATAACGGGTAACGTGAGGTGTGATAACGGGTAACGTGAGGTGTGATAACCGGTAACGTGAGTAGTGATAACGGGTAACGTGAGGGGTGATAACGGGTAACGTGAGGTGTGATAACGGGTAACGTGAGGGGTGATAACGGGTAACGTGAGGTGTGATAACGGGTAACGTGAGTAGTGATAACGGGTAACGTGAGGGGTGATAACGGGTAACGTGAGGTGTGATAACGGGTAACGTGAGGGGTGATAACGGGCAACGTGAGGTGTGATAACCGGTAACGTGAGGGGTGATAACGGGTAACGTGAGGTGTGATAACGGGTAACGTGAGGGGTGATAACGGGTAACGTGAGGTGTGATAACGGGTAACGTGAGGTGTGATAACGGGTAACGTGAGGGGTGATAACGGGCAACGTGAGGTGTGATAACCGGTAACGTGAGGGGTGATAACGGGTAACGTGAGGTGTGATAACGGGTAACGTGAGGGGTGATAACGGGTAACGTGAGGGCTGATAACGGGTAACGTGAGGGGTGATAACGGGCAACGTGAGGGGTGATAACGGGCAACGTGAGGTGTGATAACCGGTAACGTGAGGGGTGATAACGGGTAACGTGAGGGGTGATAACGGGTAACGTGAGGTGTGATAACGGGTAACGTGAGGTGTGATAACGGGTAACGTGAGGGGTGATAACGGGTAACGTGAGGGGTGATAACGGGTAACGTGAGGTGTGATAACGGGTAACGTGAGGGGTGATAACGGGTAACGTGAGGTGTGATAACGGGTAACGTGAGGTGTGATAACGGGTAACGTGAGGGGTGATAACGGGTAACGTGAGGGGTGATAACGGGCAACGTGAGGGGTGATAACGGGCAACGTGAGGTGTGATAACCGGTAACGTGAGGGGTGATAACGGGTAACGTGAGGGGTGATAACGGGTAACGTGAGGTGTGATAACGGGTAACGTGAGTAGTGATAACGGGTAACGTGAGGTGTGATAACGGGTAACGTGAGTAGTGATAACGGGTAACGTGAGGTGTGATAACGGGTAACGTGAGGTGTGATAACGGGTAACGTGAGGGGTGATAACGGGTAACGTGAGGTGTGATAACGGGTAACGTGAGGTGTGATAACGGGTAACGTGAGTAGTGATAACGGGTAACGTGAGGGGTGATAACGGGTAACGTGAGGTGTGATAACGGGTAACGTGAGGTGTGATAACGGGTAACGTGAGGGGTGATAACGGGTAACGTGAGGTGTGATAACGGGTAACGTGAGGTGTGATAACCGGTAACGTGAGTAGTGATAACGGGTAACGTGAGGGGTGATAACGGGTAACGTGAGGTGTGATAACGGATAACGTGAGGGGTGATAACGGGTAACGTGAGGTGTGATAACCGGTAACGTGAGTAGTGATAACGGGTAATGTGAGGGGTGATAACGGGTAACGTGAGGGGTGATAACGGGTAACGTGAGGGGTGATAACGGGTAACGTGAGGGGTGATAACGGGTAACGTGAGGGGTGATAACGGGTAACGTGAGGTGTGATAACGGGTAACGTGAGGTGTGATAACGGGTAACGTGAGGTGTGATAACGGGTAACGTGAAGGGTAATAACCGGTTAACTGGTAACGTGAGGGGTGATAACGGATAACAGGTAACGTGAGGGGTGATAACGGGTTAACCGGTAACGTGAGGTGTGATAACCGGTAACGTGAAGGGTAATAACCGGTTAACTGGTAACGTGAGGGGTGATAACGGATAACCGGTAACGTGAGGTGTAATAACCGGTAACGTGAGTAGTGATAACGGGTAACGTGAGGGGTGATAACGGGTAACGTGAGGTGTGATAACGGGTAACGTGAGGGGTGATAACGGGTAACGTGAGGTGTGATAACCGGTAACGTGAGTAGTGATAACGGGTAACGTGAGGGGTGATAACGGGTAACGTGAGGTGTGATAACGGATAACGTGAGGGGTGATAACGGGTAACGTGAGGTGTGATAACGGGTAACGTGAGTAGTGATAACGGGTAACGTGAGGGGTGATAACGGGTAACGTGAGGTGTGATAACGGGTAACGTGAGGGGTGATAACGGGTAACGTGAGGTGTGATAACGGGTAACGTGAGGTGTGATAACGGGTAACGTGAGGGGTGATAACGGGTAACGTGAGGTGTGATAACGGGTAACGTGAGTAGTGATAACGGGTAACGTGAGGGGTGATAACGGGTAACGTGAGGGGTGATAACGGGTAACGTGAGGTGTGATAACGGGTAACGTGAGGTGTGATAACGGGTAACGTGAGGTGTGATAACGGGTAACGTGAAGGGTAATAACCGGTTAACTGGTAACGTGAGGGGTGATAACGGATAACCGGTAACGTGAGGGGTGATAACGGGTTAACCGGTAACGTGAGGTGTGATAACCGGTAACGTGAAGGGTAATAACCGGTTAACTGGTAACGTGAGGGGTGATAACGGATAACCGGTAACGTGAGGTGTAATAACCGGTAACGTGAGGGGTGATAACGGATAACCGGTAACGTGAGGTGTAATAACCGGTAACGTGAGGGGTGATAACCGGTAACGTGAGGGGTGATAACGGGTTAAGCGGTAACGTGAGGGGTGATAACGGATAACCGGTAACGTGAGGGGTGATAACCGGTAACGTGAGGGGTGATAACCGGTTAACTGGTAACGTGAGGGGTGATAACGGGTTAACCGGTAACGTGAAGGGTGATAACTGGTAACGTGAGGGGTAATAACCGGTTAACTGGTAACGTGAGGGGTAATAACGGGTTAACCGGTAACGTGAGGGGTGATAACCGGTAACGTGAGGGGTGATAACGGTTAACCGGTAACGTGAGGGGTGATAACGGGTTAACCGGCAACGTGAGGGGTGATAACGGTTAACCGGTAACGTGAGGGGTGATAACGGGTTAACCGGCAACGTGAGGGGTGATAACGGGTTAACCGGTAACGTGAGGGGTGATAACGGTTAACCGGCAACGTGAGGGGTGATAACGGTTAACCGGTAACGTGAGGGGTGATAACGGTTAACCGGTAACGTGAGGGGTGATAACGGATAACCGGTAACGTGAGGGGTGATAACCGGTAACGTGAGGGGTGATAACCGGTTAACTGGTAACGTGAGGGGTAATAACGGGTTAACCGGTAACGTGAGGGGTGATAACCGGTAACGTGAGGGGTGATAACGGTTAACCGGTAACGTGAGGGGTGATAACGGGTTAACCGGCAACGTGAGGGGTGATAACGGTTAACCGGTAACGTGAGGGGTGATAACGGGTTAACCGGCAACGTGAGGGGTGATAACGGGTTAACCGGTAACGTGAGGGGTGATAACGGTTAACCGGCAACGTGAGGGGTGATAACGGTTAACCGGTAACGTGAGGGGTGATAACGGTTAACCGGTAACGTGAGGGGTGATAACGGGTTAACCGGCAACGTGAGGGGTGATAACGGTTAACCGGCAACGTGAGGGGTGATAACGGTTAACCGGTAACGTGAGGGGTGATAACGGGTTAACCGGCAACGTGAGGGGTGATAACGGTTAACCGGTAACGTGAGGGGTGATAACCAGTAACGTGAGGGGTGATAACGGGTTAACCGGTAACGTGAGGGGTGATAACGGTTAACCGGTAACGTGAGGGGTGTCCGCGCCCGCTGATTAGCGAGCTAACGTCAGCTAGCCGCTCCCGTTAACCGTCTTTCCTTTAACGACGAACCTCCGTACCGTCATGGACGTCGCGGGTCCAATAAACGGTTCGCACGCGCTGACGTTGCTCAGAAGGGCTCGCGCAGGAGACAAAGGTGGACGACGGCTAAAGCTAAGCTGCCAGGTAACCGGCCGGGCCCGTTGGGAGAGGACCGGGAGACCCCGTGTGCGGTTACCTTTGAACAGGTAGTCGTACTCGTCGTCTCGGGTGCCCATCGTCGCAGCGGGAGGTCCGGTGTGTGACGGCCGTTCACGGGAGGAGGAGATCCGCGGAGCTTCACTCGTTACGGGAGTCTGTTTGGGAGCCGCACTTCCGGGTTGTCTTCTTCTTCTGCTCCTTCTATTCCAGCAGCACACAAAATAACTCTGACCTCTAGTGGGCGGGACATGGAGCTGTATTTCCAGTTAATAAACAATATCAGAATTATAATCATATATAATACAGAATTATATGTTCACATGATATATATATATATATATATTTGTTTTTTAATTCATATTTGAATCATATTATTCATACATAATATAACTCAACTAGTAATTATATATATATGTATATATTTATACATATATCATTTTATATATCATTATTAGTTGAGTTATATTATGTTTCAATAATATGAATAACACATAAAAAACATATATATATATACATACATATACATATATATATACATATACATATATCTACATATACATATATATATAAACATATATATATATATATATATATATATATGTATATATAATTATTAGTTGAGTTATATTATCTGAATAATATAAATTAAATATGAATAAAAAGAATAAAATCTCTACAACTATATCAGTGTGTATCTATGTGTATATAAATATGCATGATTAACAATGTTCGCCATATTTTCCTGTTACCATGAGTAACGTTAGTTTATTTCCATTTTAGGGCAACATGCAGTTTTTAACTTAAAAGGAAAGTGTCCACGGTGTTCTTTATATTCATATTGCGATATCCTGATTAAAGTGATCATAAACCAAACAGCTGAGCAATGCCATCATCGATAAAGCAGGAACGATAAGAGAGGACTATTAAACATATGCAGTGAACTCCACTTCACCTAAACTTTAATATAGACGTTCATTAAACACATGAACGTCTATATTATTGTTATTGTTATAACTCATTTAAAAAGTAGAACAGAGGTGATAAAAAGTCATTAATTAGTCGAGTTTGATTGTCATTTTAGTTTGGGAGGCAGTGTTGGAAATGTATTTTATATTTTTATATATATATATATATATATATATATATATATACATGTATAAATCCAATAAAAAAAAAGAGGTCAATATAAATAAATACTTTTATTTTAAAGTGAGTTTGTCTGAATTTAAAGATGACAAAATACTAAAATAACAAAATACTGAATCACCTATACTACTAATAATAACTTAAAATCTTAATACAAATTAGAGACTACCTTTCTTATCATAACTCTTTGCAGTGTTTGAATGTATTCTACTTGATAAAACATTATCATCATTTATTTGTCCTTGAGTCCTTTTTCATTTCTTCTTGGAATCTGGAAGGAATTTCTTCCACTTCACGCCCTGCCGACAGAAAGAAGACGTTAGGCAGCTGCTTCGTGCTTTCCAGAACATCCACAACTGGACTCTTTGCGACTCACGTTCTTCCCCCAGGTGGACTTCCTGTCCTTCACGTCCTCCAGGGACTCGTACGTGTTCCCCTGAGCCTCACCTGGGATCTGCTCGTAGGTGTTGTCGGGCGGCCCGCCAGGTGTGGGCCTCCAGGGAACCTCGGAGTACGTGGCGTTTCCCTGCTGAGCCGGACCCCCGCCGGCCCCCGTCGAGGTCTGGTACAGCGGGTTGAACCTCGACGCCGGCCCGGCCCCCCGATGCTCGGACCGGGAGCTGCTGGGCCTCGGGCTGTCTCTGGGATTCTGGAGGGAGTAGGTGACACAGGTGGTCCTCTTCAGTGGCGTGGAGGAGAAGGAGGGACCACTGAGCTGGTTGGAGTACCCCCCCACCTCCTCCTCCTCCTCCTCCTCCTCCTCCTCCTCCTCCTCCTGGTTCAGCATGGGTAGAGATGTGCTGCTGGTCTCCGGGTCAGCGGTGTTGAAAGGGTCTCTGTTGGACTTCAGCGCCAGACTTGTGTTTCCTCGGACTCCCTCTGATCCGTTTGGGTCGCTCCGGGTTTGGGACGTGGTCTCGGTCAAAGAGCCAGTCAGGGAGAGGCCCAGAAGAAGACCTCTCTTTGGGACCGGAGGAACGCCCTGAAAGACATGAACACTAAGATCTATGGAGCAATGAAACCATCTCTCCCCATGTCCACAGCTGGAGTCGCCCCCTGGTGGCCAGGAGAGAGAATGCAGCTTTAACACATGAAGCATAGACTTCTATACAACAGAGGAGTCGCCCCCTGGTGGTCAGGAGAGAGAATGCAGCTTTAACACATGAAGCATAGATTTCTATACAACCAGAGGAGTCGCCACCTGGTGGTCAGGAGAGAGAATGCAGCTTTAACACATGAAGCATAGACTTCTATACAACCAGAGGAGTCGCCCCCTGGTGGCCAGGAGAGAGAATGCAGCTTTAACACATGAAGCAGAGACTTCTATACAACCAGAGGAGTCGCCCCCTGGTGGTCATGAGAGAGAATGCAGCTTTAACACATGAAGCATAGACTTCTATACAACCAGAGGAGTCGCCCCCTGGTGGTCAGGAGAGAGAATGCAGCTTTAACACATGAAGCATAGACTTCTATACAACCAGAGGAGTCGCCCCCTGGTGGTCAGGAGAGAGAATGCAGCTTCAACACATGAAGCATAGACTTCTATACAACCAGAGGAGTCGCCCCCTGGTGGTCAGGAGAGAGAATGCAGCTTCAACACATGAAGCAGAGACTTCTATACAACCAGAGGAGTCGCCCCCTGGTGGTCATGAGAGAGAATGCAGCTTTAACACATGAAGCATAGACTTCTATACAACCAGAGGAGTCGCCCCCTGGTGGTCAGGAGAGAGAATGCAGCTTTAACACATGAAGCATAGACTTCTATACAACCAGAGGAGTCGCCCCCTGGTGGTCAGGAGAGAGAATGCAGCTTCAACACATGAAGCATAGACTTCTATACAACCAGAGGAGTCGCCCCCTGGTGGTCAGGAGAGAGAATGCAGCTTTAACACATGAAGCATAGACTTCTATACAACCAGAGGAGTCGCCCCCTGGTGGTCAGGAGAGAGAATGCAGCTTCAACACATGAAGCATAGACTTCTATACAACCAGAGGAGTCGCCCCCTGGTGGTCAGGAGAGAGAATGCAGCTTTAACACATGAAGCATAGACTTCTATACAACCAGAGGAGTCGCCCCCTGGTGGTCAGGAGAGAGAATGCAGCTTCAACACATGAAGCATAGACTTCTATACAACCAGAGGAGTCGCCCCCTGGTGGTCAGGAGAGAGAATGCAGCTTCAACACATGAAGCATAGACTTCTGTTTTGAACTCATTTACTCTCCACTGTTCCTTTTGGTTGTTACTGTAAAACTGAAGTGAGTTTCGAAATGAGGAAGTCGTTTTAGTTCATCTGGCCATAAGAAGGCCTCCGACACCCTGCTGCATTCATTTCAATGGGGCTGTGCTTTCGAGTCCTGTTTCATAGTTTTTACTTCAGTCAAATATCTGAATATTTCTTCCACCATCAGCTGTCCGTCATACCTGAGCGAGGGACAGCGTTCCCGTCAGCTTCCTGCTCTTGGACTTCAGCGGCAGTGCAGGCGGTTGAACCGGCTGCCTCTGAGTCCTCTGGGTTTGGCCAGGCTCGTTGGGAGGACCGCATTTCTGGTCCCACAGAGTCCGCAGGGCTTGAACACTCAGCCCGGACTTCCCTTTGGCCTCGACATTCACCACGTCGTACAGCTCACCTGTGTTCACCTGTGAAGGACAGGCAGCGTTATCGTCATGTAAATGACCAGTCAAATTACAATGTGGCGGCGCGGCCCAAACCCTGTGTTGGGTTTTAACCGCTGTTCAATAAAACTACCGTCACTAAAACGTTGGCACATTGTATTTGGAAATGCACATGACACGTTTATTTACTACACAATTGTATTTTCAACAATACAAAACCAAATTCTACACAATTTGTGTATCTTCAATCTCGTGTCAAAATAGATTTTGATGCACGTTTCTGTTGACAAGAATAATCAAAAAGCTTTTAATAAAGTTATTTCTCCTGAAAGCCCCAAAGAGCCCCAAACCTTTGTGTCCACATGAGAACTTCACCACCGAAGTCCTCTCAGGACCGGGAGTGTGGGACATGTTATCTGAATAAAAACACTGAACGTTCGAGGTAACAACAACATGACTCCTCGCCTCGTTCCAGCTGGAGGTCAGGTATTCTCCAAAGGGCTGGATGGGGCGGACCCTGTAGTGCTGGATCAGCTCAGGGAGACCCCCGTGGGTCTGGAGGTCTCCTGATACGACCAACCGACCCTCTTCATTCTGCGTGATGACGAAATGGCGGCACCGGTCTCGGCCCCTAGAAGGGAAGAAACAAATGAAAGGACCGGCGAGGGGGAACCAGAAAAAGGCCATCGGAGATGTTCTTGTTTCCTCACCTGTAGGACAGGATGTAGCCGAGGGCTTTGTCACTGAGGCGGAGGAGAAAACAGCCCGGAGCCTGATCCCTCAGGAGATCCTCCGTGTCCCTGAGGGACAGAACCCGTTAAACAGAACCTCCAGTACACGTTGATCCTTCACTCCGCTATAGCCTTCACACCCAGAAGACCAGCGTCAGCTTTCAGACCTCAATGAGAGTCTTTGGGGAAACGATGCACTCAGAGGTGTGATCAGTAGCTTCTGGGAGGAACCTTTAACTGGTCCTGAACCAGTCTCAGTGTAGTCCTGGTCCTCTCTAGACCTCCAACAGTAAACAGACCACCAGAGAGAAGATGGTCTGGTTCTATAAAGTCCTTCTTAGAGCTCCTCATCTGAGCCACCGGGTCAGGTTCTGGTGAAACCAGATGACATCATGCAGGTTCACCAGAACCCCCTTCAGCTCAGACCTGTTGGACCTGTTTGAGTTTTAAATGACAGAATGTGACCTTCACTTCCAGCTGTTTGGATTTCCATAAACATATTGAACACATGACCTCTGGTGAAAGAAGTATTTAGAGTATTCAATTAGGAAAAGTAGAAATATGTAACATTACGATAAGCACAAGCAAAAGTCTGACATTGAAAATGTAAGTGAAGTACAGGCAGCTGTTGGTTAATTAGACATACTTATTATTATTATCATCTATTACATCATCAGAGTATTTTCCTGTTGGTCGAGGTGGAGCTAGTTTCATATTTTGCAGTATTTTGCATATTGAGTGCAGTAAAAACTTAAAACCTTCTGAATTATCGTGTAGCAGAAAGATGAAATATCCATAAAGTACTATTACTTTAATAAAAGTACTATTACTTTAATAAAAGTACTCGTTGCAGAAAAAACAGTAACAGAAAAACTAACATAAGCATCCTGCAGAAATCGACATTCAAATAAATAAAAATATAAATTGCACAACCTTCAGAAGCAGAGAGGACCTTCGCTCACCTGCGCGCGGCGAAGCCTCTGAACCAGTCGGGGAAGCTTCCGTCCTCGAGGAGGACGAGCGGCGCCTGAGTCTCCTGGAACCACCTGAGCACGAGCTCCTTCAGGCCGCCGGCCGACGACATGTGATCCACCTGCTGCACCTGATCCACCTGCTGCACCTGATCCACCTGCTGCACCTGATCCACCTGATCCACCTGATCCACCTGCTGCACCTGATCCACCTGCTGCACCTGATCCACCTGCTGCACCTGATCCACCTGATCCACCTGCTGCATCTGATCTACCTGATCCACCTGATCCACCTGTTGCACCTGATCCACCTGCTGCACCTGATCCACCTGATCCACCTGTTGCACCTGATCCACCTGCTGCACCTGATCCACCTGATCCACCTGATCCACCTGATCCACCTGATCCACCTGCTGCACCTGATCCACCTGATCCACCTGATCCACCTGCTGCACCTGATCCACCTGATCCACCTGATCCACCTGATCCACCTGCTGCACCTGATCCACCTGATCCACCTGATCCACCTGCTGCACCTGATCCACCTGATCCACCTGATCCACCTGCTGCACCTGATCCACCTGATCCACCTGCTGCACCTGATCCACCTGATCCACCTGATCCACCTGATCCACCTGATCCACCTGATCCACCTGATCCACCTGATCCACCTGCTGCACCTGATCCACCTGATCCACCTGATCCACCTGCTGCACCTGATCCACCTGATCCACCTGCTGCACCTGATCCACCTGATCCACCTGATCCACCTGCTGCACCTGATCCACCTGCTGCACCCGATCCACCTGCTGCACCTGCTCCATGTGATGACACCCATGGCTCTCCAAAGGAAGGGAGCCTCGTTTGCATGTCCCCTCTGGGCGTCGCTCTCACCTGAAGCAAGTCTTTGTTTCACTTCATTTCACTATCGGTGTTCCTGCTGCATGGAACCGGCTCGCTTTGTTTTCATTTGATCTCATTTTAATTTGTTTTTACTTATTGTAACTGAAGGAACACAAATATGTATTTGTGTGTGTGTGTGTGTGTGTGTGTGTGTGTGTGTGTGCTTGTATTGATCCATGATTCGGGACCAACATCTGATCGCCCATCCCACTAAACCAGGTCCATTTAGGGTTAAGCCGGGCAGCCAATCAGACACCTGGAACCACATTCATGTTGCACGTCATTTGGTAATAAACAAGAAGCATTGGTATATAATATGATATATATAATAATATATATCATATTATATATCTTATATATATTATATATATACATATGTCATACAGACGACATGTGTGATACGGACGACATGTGTGATACGTGTGTATACCTGAACCGAATACACCAACGATCATCCATCTTTAAATATAATATTCATAGCGTTATGCGCACTGTGAACATTTCATGTCATTTAGCTGACGCTTATATCCAAAGCGACTTACAATCATGTTACATTCATACACCGTAGACACAGCAACAGGGAACAACTCAGGGTTAAGTGTCTTGCTCAAGGACACATCGACTAGGGCGGGGATTGAACCACCAACCCCCTGGTTGAAAGACGGCCCTGCTAACCACTGACCCACAGTCGCCCTCTGAGAACACATGCACACGTCATTCCAATGAATTGCTGTGACACATTATAATAGTAGCTTAAGCTTTCAAATACAATATCTAATTCCATCCAATAATAAGCAACAACGCCCCCTTAAATGAGTCCGGTGAGACGCGCTCGTGTCCGCTGGCGAGGCGCGTTCACGCCGTGGGACATTCGTTATTGTTGTTGCGTGCGCAGCTCGCGCTCCGGGGTCCGGGCTCCATGCAGCTGTCCTCTTCCCGGAGCAGCGCGGCCATGAGCCGCTTCAAGCAGCACCGGGTGGAGGCTTTCTACGACGTGGGCGAAGAGCTGGGGAGGTACACAATAATAACAATAACAACAATAATAGTCATGTTTAATGCACATCAGCCTTCCACACATGCCGGGCCACGATTAATTACATAGAGAAATGTATCGCGGTATAAAACAACTGGCATTAGATGGATGAATAAATAGATACTTAGGTGATAAATACAAATGTTAAAAGCTAAACATAACTCAAATATTAACTTGGCAGTGAACAGCAACTAAAAACTAGCACCATACTGGAATTTAATATGTTTTTAATACTTAATGTGTATATATATTACACATATATTACATTTTCTATTTATTTTAATGTATTTCTTTAAATAAAAAAAATAATTGTAGAATACATATATATATATATATATATATATATATATGTACTTCTTCACATAACTCCCATTATTCCATTATATATTGTACTTTACAGTTACAGTGACCAGTGAGTTTGACTGATATTAATATGCAGGCAACAGATTTTGACATCCTACAGAAAAATGCAACCCTGATAATTGAGTTTGTGAGTTATTCATAGTTTCAAAATGAAGTGCCACTTAGACTGAAAGCTGCATGAAGGTCACTTCACCAGTTATTGCTTTAGCAATATGCAAATTACACTGAGTCATCAACTGGAGCTCAAAGCTTCCCGTTTGACAGACAGTCGTGTTTCTGTGCCCCTCGGATGCCGTGAAAGCAATGCATTCTGGGAGTCACGGCGTCGAGCACACTTTGATGGTGAAGATGACGCACAACTACCGCACGATGCGATCACAGCACGTTGCTGTCAAATGATCGGCTGGTGATTCTACCGTGAGAAACATAAACCTATATAATAATATATATATACATGTATATATATATATATATATATATATATGTTGCATGTGGGGCCTAGACAACTGTTGCCGCATGTCTAGCTGCTCTTTAAAGGTCTCCTCTATCTTTAGCCGCGACTATTTCTAAGTGTGAGTGTTCCGTTACAAGCCAGCAGCTCCCAGAGCTGCAGCCTTCAGAGCTGTGCACACATCCAGTATTTGACATTAGCGTTAGCTCTTAGCGTTAGCTCTTAGCATTAGCTCGTGTTGAGCTCTTCTGCAATATTCAGCCAGCGTCCTGTAACACTAACATGACATAAGCATGTGATTGTATTAACTCCCTTTTGAGTACCTTTTTGAGGAGTTGTCAACCCGTAAAAGAAAACAGAGAAACGTGCTCCACAAAATACATATATCTCTAATATTTGTATCATTAGTGATATTTAATTATTAGCCGGGTTGCTAGAACCAACATTACCACTTTAGTCCACAGGGGGCACCAGAACCAACACTACCACTTTAGTCCACAGGGGGCGCCAGAACCAACACTACCACTTTAGTCCACAGGGGGCACCAGAACCAACATTACCACTTTAGTCCACAGGGGGCACCAGAACCAACACTACCACTTTAGTCCACAGGGGGCGCCAGAACCAACACTACCACTTTAGTCCACAGGGGGCACCAGAACCAACATTACCACTTTAGTCCACAGGGGGCACCAGAACCAACACTACCACTTTAGTCCACAGGGGGCGCCAGAACCAACACTACCACTTTAGTCCACAGGGGGCACCAGAACCAACATTACCACTTTAGTCCACAGGGGGCACCAGAACCAACACTACCACTTTAGTCCACAGGGGGCGCCAGAACCAACACTACCACTTTAGTCCACAGGGGGCACCAGAACCAACACTACCACTTTAGTCCACAGGGGGCACTAGAACCAACACTACCACTTTAGTCCACAGGGGGCGTCAGAACCAACACTACCACTTTAGTCCACAGGGGGCACCAGAACCAACACTACCACTTTAGTCCACAGGGGGCACCAGAACCAACACTACCACTTTAGTCCACAGGGGGCACCAGAACCAATACTACCACTTTAGTCCACAGGGGGCACCAGAACCAACACTACCACTTTAGTCCACAGGGGGCACCAGAACCAACACTACCACTTTAGTCCACAGGGGGCACCAGAACCAACACAAGAGGAACGTTTCTTGAAGTAGCTTTAAATAGTTTTTTTTTTTAAGCAATCGTTGATAAAATATCCAAATGAAAAAGTCCCTTAATCTCAACACGCAGCAGTCGACCTCCGCTACTGACTGAAAGGTAGAGTGAGCGATCTATCGCTTGTTTTAACCCAATAATCGGACTTATATTTGACACTTTAAAAAGAATCTGATGTAATATATTCGCCTCTATACATTTCTAACATACATAACAAAAAACTACAAAATGGCGTCTCCTAAAATGCGTAATTTTATGGAATTGCGGCCGAAAAACTAGAATATTTTACAGTAAAAAAAGATTATTCAAATTTCTCAAAATGACCTTCAACACATCTTGACTGACATCCATAAATTGAGATACCGACGCATCAGTTAATAAAGTTAATAATAAAAACTGTCTTGCTCTCTCTGCGTTTCAGCGGCCAGTTCGCCATCGTGAAGCGATGCCGCGAGAAAAGCAACGGCCGGGAATTCGCCGCCAAGTTCATCAAGAAGCGGCAGAGCATGGCGAGCTCTCGCGGCGTGCGGCGCGAGGAGATCGAGCGGGAGGTGGACATCCTGCGGCAGATCCGGCACGCCAACATCGTCACGCTGCACGACGTCTACGAGAACCGCACGGACGTGGTGCTGATCCTGGAGCTGTGAGTGACGCTTCACGACACTCACACAGGAGTGACTATTATAAATACCACTTTAGTCCACAGGGGGCACCAGAACCAACACTACCACTTTAGTCCACAGGGGGCACCAGAACCAACACTACCACTTTAGTCCACAGGGGGCACCAGAACCAACACTACCACTTTAGTCCACAAGGGGCGCCAGAACCAACACAACCACTTTAGTCCACAGGGGACACCAGAACCAACACTACCACTTTAGTCCACAGGGGGGCACCAGAACCAACACTACCACTTTAGTCCACAGGGGGCGCCAGAACCAACACTACCACTTTAGTCCACAGGGGGCACCAGAACCAACACTACCACTTTAGTCCACAGGGGGCACCAGAACCAACACTACCACTTTAGTCCACAGGGGGGCACCAGAACCAACACTACCACTTTAGTCCACAGGGGGCACCAGAACCAACACTACCACTTTAGTCCACAGGGGGCACCAGAACCAACACTACCACTTTAGTCCACAGGGGGCACCAGAACCAACACTACCACTTTAGTCCACAGGGGGCACCAGAACCAACACTACCACTTTAGTCCACAGGGGGCACCAGAACCAACACTACCACTTTAGTCCACAGGGGGCACCAGAACCAACACTACCACTTTAGTCCACAGGGGGCGCCAGAACCAACACTACCACTTTAGTCCACAGGGGGCACCAGAACCAACACTACCACTTTAGTCCACAGGGGGCACCAGAACCAACACTACCACTTTAGTCCACAGGGGGCACCAGAACCAACACTACCACTTTAGTCCACAAGGGGCGCCAGAATCCCCACTGAGTTAAACTTCGTTGAATAGAAACTTTAAGGAATAGTTTAACATTGATGATGTGTTCATGTCCCGCTGTAATACGAGCCGCTCTCTCTGGTTTCCAAATGTAAAACACAGTATTTGGCAGCAGGCGCTTGACTCTATGGGGCGATGCTCTTCTGTTCAGGGTCTCCGGAGGAGAGCTGTTCGACTTCCTGGCACAGAAGGAGTCTCTGAGCGAGGAAGAGGCCACTCAGTTCATCAAGCAGATCCTGGAGGGGGTCAACTACCTGCACGCCAGGAAGATAGCCCACTTTGACCTTAAGGTCGGTCCAAACGAGACGTGTGTGAAGGAGACACTGAGCCGATATATGAGCTCATAATAATAATAATAATAATAAAATATGGATGGACTGGCGGCCTGTCCAGGGTGTCCCCTGCCTTCGCCCTATGTCAGCTGGGATAGGCTCCAGCGCCCCCGCGACCCTAATGAGGATAAGCGGTATTGAAAATGGATGGATGGATAATAAAATAATAATTTATCCTTGTTTTGCACCTCATGCATATGTATCCAAGTCTGCTTTTTATTATTTTCAACTTAAATAAACATCACAAGGGGACACATCATAATAGTCAGAGACATTTATTTATTTTTTTTAACTCACATCGATGTTTCTCAAACACTTGTAGACGTCTCATGTTCTTTCCTCTGCAGCCTGAAAACATTATGCTGCTGGATAAGAACGTCCCGCTGCCCAGAATCAAACTCATCGACTTCGGTCTCGCCCACAAGATCGAAGCCGGCGTTGAGTTCAAGAACATCTTCGGAACGCCTGAGTTTGTGGGTAAGAAAACCACCAAAGTCCAGTTCCTCCAGTATTTATACATATATATATATATATATATATATATATATATATATATATATATATATATATATATATATATATATATATATATATTCACATATATAGAAGAAGGTACTGTCGTGGAAAAATTGGTCTCTTCTTCTGTCTGGATTCATTTTACGGACTGCTCTCTAATTAAACGTTGTTCCTTCTTATCTTAGTGTGAGTCTCCTCGTGAACTCACTGCTGCACTTCAGCGTTCGACTCCCACAGAACACGAGAGGTTCAATGTTCAGTTCACTGGACGTTTCATTTGCAGAACACACGTGCAAACAAAAGAGTCGATTCTAGATGGTATGACGATACTTACAACAACTAAAAAACACACGTTTGATGTATCATCCTGGAAAGATTTCATATGCGGACACTGGTCCGCCCCCTTTACCCCCCCCCCCCCCCCCCAAACCACTGAAGTTGTCATGGTAACTAGACAGTTACGTCACAGCGGTGAGTTTCCTCTGTAGCAGCCCTACAGAGGAAACTCATCTCCTTACCTTATCTCTAAGGCTGAGTCCTACAGAGGAAACTCACCTCCTTACCTTATCTCTAAGGCTGAGTCCTACAGAGGAAACTCACCTCCTTACCTTATCTCTAAGGCTGAGTCCTACAGAGGAAACTCATCTCCTTACCCTATCTCTAAGGCTGAACCCTAAGGAGGAAACTCATCTCCTTACCCTATCTCTAAGACTGAGCCCTAAGGAGGAAACTCATCTCCTTACCCTATCTCTAAGACTGAGCCCTAAGGAGGAAACTCATCTCCTTACCCTATCTCTAAGACTGAGTCCTACAGAGGAAACTCATCTCCTTACCCTATCTCTAAGGCTGAACCCTAAGGAGGAAACTCATCTCCTTACCCTATCTCTAAGACTGAGCCCTAAGGAGGAAACTCATCTCCTTACCCTATCTCTAAGGCTGAGTCCTACAGAGGAAACTCATCTCCTTACCTTATCTCTAAGGCTGAGTCCTACAGAGGAAACTCATCTCCTTACCCTATCTCTAAGACTGAGTCCTACAGAGGAAACTCATCTCCTTACCCTATCTCTAAGGCTGAACCCTAAGGAGGAAACTCATCTCCTTACCCTATCTCTAAGGCTGAACCCTAAGGAGGAAACTCATCTCCTTACCTTATCTCTAAGGCTGAGCCCTACAGAGGAAACTCATCTCCTTACTCTATCTCTAAGGCTGAGCCCTAAGGAGGAAACTCATCTCCTTACCCTATCTCTAAGGCTGAGCCCTAAGGAGGAAACTCATCTCCTTACCCTATCTCTAAGGCTGAGCCCTAAGGAGGAAACTCATCTCCTTACTCTATCTCTAAGGCTGAGCACTACAGAGGAAACTCATCTCCTTACCCTATCTCTAAGGCTGAGCCCTACAGAGGAAACTCATCTCCTTACCCTATCTCTAAGACTGAGCCCTAAGGAGGAAACTCATCTCCTTACCCTATCTCTAAGGCTGAGCTCTACAGAGAAAACTCATCTCCTTACCCTATCTCTAAGACTGAGTCCTAAGGAGGAAACTCATCTCCTTACCCTATCTCTAAGGCTGAGCCCTACAGAGGAAACTCATCTCCTTACCCTATCTCTAAGGCTGAGCCCTACAGAGGAAACTCATCTCCTTACCCTATCTCTAAGGCTGAGCCCTAAGGAGGAAACTCATCTCCTTATCCTATCTCTAAGACTGAGCCCTACAGAGGAAACTCATCTCCTTACCCTATCTCTAAGGCTGAGTCCTACAGAGGAAACTCATCTCCTTACCCTATCTCTAAGGCTGAGCCCTACAGAGGAAACTCATCTCCTTATCCTATCTCTAAGGCTGAGCCCTAAGGAGGAAACTCATCACCTTACTATATCTCTAAGGCTGAGCCCTACAGAGGAAACTCATTTCCTTACCCTATCTTTAAGGCTGAGCCCTAAGGAGGAAACTCATCTCCTTACCCTATCTCTAAGGCTGAGTCAAGAGGAAACTCATCTCCTTACCCTATCTCTAAGGCTGAGCCCTAAGGAGGAAACTCATCTCCTTACCCTATCTCTAAGGCTGAGTCCAGAGGAAACTCATCTCCTTACCCTATCTCTAAGGCTGAGCCCTAAGGAGGAAACTCATCTCCTTACCCTATCTCTAAGGCTGAGCCCTAAGGGGGAAACTCATCTCCTTACCCTATCTCTAAGGCTGAGCCCTACAGAGGAAACTCTTCTCCTTACCCTATCTCTAAGGCTGAGCCCTACAGAGGAAACTCATCTCCTTACCCTATCTCTAAGGCTGAGCCCTAAGGAGGAAACTCATCTCCTTACTCTATCGCTAAGGCTGAGCCCTAAGGAGGAAACTCATCTCCTTACCCTATCTCTAAGGCTGAGTCCAGAGGAAACTCATCTCCTTATCCTATCTCTAAGACTGAGCCCTACAGAGGAACCTCATCTCCTTACCCTATCTCTAAGGCTGAGCCCTACAGAGGAAACTCATCTCCTTACTCTATCTCTAAGGCTGAGCCCTACAGAGGAAACTCATCTCCTTACCTTATCTCTAAGGCTGAGCCCTAAGGAGGAATCTCATCTCCTTACCCTATCTCTAAGGCTGAGTCCAGAGGAAACTCATCTCCTTACCCTATCTCTAAGGCTGAGCCCTAAGGAGGAAACTCATCTCCTTACCCTATATCTAAGGCTGAGCCCTACAGAGGAAACTCATCTTCTTACCCTATCTCTAAGACTGAGCCCTACAGAGGAAACTCATCTCCTTACCCTATCTCTAAGGCTGAGCCCTACAGAGGAAACTCATTTCCTTACCCTATCTCTAAGGCTGAGCCCTAAGGAGGAAACTCATCTCCTTACCCTATCTCTAAGGCTGAGTCAAGAGGAAACTCATCTCCTTACCCTATCTCTAAGGCTGAGCCCTAAGGAGGAAACTCATCTCCTTACCCTATCTCTAAGGCTGAGTCCAGAGGAAACTCATCTCCTTACCCTATCTCTAAGGCTGAGCCCTAAGGAGGAAACTCATCTCCTTACCCTATCTCTAAGGCTGAGCCCTAAGGAGGAAACTCATCTCCTTACCCTATCTCTAAGGCTGAGCCCTACAGAGGAAACTCTTCTCCTTACCCTATCTCTAAGGCTGAGCCCTACAGAGGAAACTCATCTCCTTACCCTATCTCTAAGGCTGAGCCCTAAGGAGGAAACTCATCTCCTTACTCTATCTCTAAGGCTGAGCCCTAAGGAGGAAACTCATCTCCTTACCCTATCTCTAAGGCTGAGTCCAGAGGAAACTCATCTCCTTATCCTATCTCTAAGACTGAGCCCTACAGAGGAACCTCATCTCCTTACCCTATCTCTAAGGCTGAGCCCTACAGAGGAAACTCATCTCCTTACTCTATCTCTAAGGCTGAGCCCTACAGAGGAAACTCATCTCCTTACCTTATCTCTAAGGCTGAGCCCTAAGGAGGAATCTCATCTCCTTACCCTATCTCTAAGGCTGAGTCCAGAGGAAACTCATCTCCTTACCCTATCTCTAAGGCTGAGCCCTAAGGAGGAAACTCATCTCCTTACCCTATATCTAAGGCTGAGCCCTACAGAGGAAACTCATCTTCTTACCCTATCTCTAAGACTGAGCCCTACAGAGGAAACTCATCTCCTTACCCTATCTCTAAGGCTGAGCCCTACAGAGGAAACTCATCTCCTTACCCTATCTCTAAGGCTGAGCCCTAAGGAGGAAACTCATCTCCTTACCCTATCTCTAAGGCTGAGCCCTACAGAGGAAACTCATCTCCTTACTCTATCTCTAAAGCTGAGCCCTACAGAGGAAACTCATCTCCTTACCCTATCTCTAAGACTGAGCCCTAAGGAGGAAACTCATCTCCTTACCCTATCTCTAAGGCTGAGTCCTACAGAGGAAACTCATCTCCTTACCCTATCTCTAAGGCTGAGCCCTAAGGAGGAAACTCATCTCCTTACCCTATCTCTAAGGCTGAGCCCTACAGAGGAAACTCATCTCCTTACCCTATCTCTAAGGCTGAGCCCTACAGAGGGAACTCATCTCCTTACCCTATCTCTAAGGCTGAGCCCTACAGAGGGAACTCATCTCCTTACCCTATCTAAAAGGGTGAGTCCTACAGAGGGAACTCATCTCCTTACCCTATCTCTAAGACTGAGCCCTAAGGAGGAAACTCATCTCCTTACCCTATCTCTAAGACTGAGCCCTAATGAGGAAACGCATCTCCTTACCCTATCTCTAAGGCTGAGTCCTAAGGAGGAAACTCATCTCCTTACCCTATCTCTAAGACTGAGCCCTAAGGAGGAAACGCATCTCCTTACCCTATCGCTAAGGCTGAGCCCTACAGAGGAAACGCATCTCCTTACCCTATCTCTAAGACTGAGCCCTAAGGAGGAAACGCATCTCCTTACCCTATCTCTAAGACTGAGCCCTAAGGAGGAAACGCATCTCCTTACCCTATCTCTAAGGCTGAGCCCTAAGGAGGAAACGCATCTCCTTACCCTATCTCTAAGGCTGAGCCCTAAGGAGGAAACTCATCTCCTTACCCTATCTCTAAGACTGAGCCCTAAGGAGGAAACGCATCTCCTTACCCTATCTCTAAGGCTGAGCCCTACAGAGGAAACTCATCTCCTTACCCTATCTCTAAGACTGAGCCCTAAGGAGGAAACGCATCTCCTTACCCTATCTCTAAGACTGAGCCCTACAGAGGAAACGCATCTCCTTACCCTATCTCTAAGGCTGAGCCCTACAGAGGAAACTCATCTCTTTACCCTATCTCTAAGGCTGAGCCCTAAGGAGGAAACTCATCTCCTTACCCTATCTCTAAGGCTGAGTCCAGAGGAAACTCATCTCCTTACCCTATCTCTAAGGCTGAGCCCTAAGGAGGAATCTCATCTCCTTACCCTATCTCTAATGCTGAGCCCTAAGGAGGAAACTCATATCCTTACCCTATCTCTAAGGCTGAGCCCTAAGGAGGAAACTCATCTCCTTACCCTATCTCTAATGCTGAGCCCTAAGGAGGAAACTCATATCCTTACCCTATCTCTAAGGCTGAGCCCTACAGAGGAAACTCATCTCCTTACCCTATCTCTAAGACTGAGTCCTACAGAGGAAACTCATCTCCTTACCCTATCTCTAATGCTGAGCCCTAAGGAGGAAACTCATCTCCTTACCCTATCTCTAAGGCTGAGCCCTAAGGAGGAAACTCATCTCCTTACCCTATCTCTAAGGCTGAGCCCTAAGGAGGAAACTCATCTCCTTACTCTATCTCTAAGGCTGAGCACTACAGAGGAAACTCATCTCCTTACCCTATCTCTAAGGCTGAGCCCTACAGAGGAAACTCATCTCCTTACCCTATCTCTAAGACTGAGCCCTAAGGAGGAAACTCATCTCCTTACCCTATCTCTAAGGCTGAGCTCTACAGAGAAAACTCATCTCCTTACCCTATCTCTAAGACTGAGTCCTAAGGAGGAAACTCATCTCCTTACCCTATCTCTAAGGCTGAGCCCTACAGAGGAAACTCATCTCCTTACCCTATCTCTAAGGCTGAGCCCTACAGAGGAAACTCATCTCCTTACCCTATCTCTAAGGCTGAGCCCTAAGGAGGAAACTCATCTCCTTATCCTATCTCTAAGACTGAGCCCTACAGAGGAAACTCATCTCCTTACCCTATCTCTAAGGCTGAGCCCTAAGGAGGAAACTCATCTCCTTACCCTATCTCTAAGGCTGAGCCCTAAGGAGGAAACTCATCTCCTTACCCTATCTCTAAGGCTGAGCCCTAAGGAGGAAACTCATCTCCTTACCCTATCTCTAAGGCTGAGCTCTAATGAGGAAATTCATCTCCTTACCCTATCTCTAAGGCTGAGTCCAGAGGAAACTTATCTCCTTATCCTATCTCTAAGACTGAGCCCTACAGAGGAACCTCATCTCCTTACCCTATCTCTAAGGCTGAGTCCTACAGAGGAAACTCATCTCCTTACCCTATCTCTAAGGCTGAGCCCTACAGAGGAAACTCATCTCCTTATCCTATCTCTAAGGCTGAGCCCTAAGGAGGAAACTCATCACCTTACTATATCTCTAAGGCTGAGCCCTACAGAGGAAACTCATTTCCTTACCCTATCTTTAAGGCTGAGCCCTAAGGAGGAAACTCATCTCCTTACCCTATCTCTAAGGCTGAGTCAAGAGGAAACTCATCTCCTTACCCTATCTCTAAGGCTGAGCCCTAAGGAGGAAACTCATCTCCTTACCCTATCTCTAAGGCTGAGTCCAGAGGAAACTCATCTCCTTACCCTATCTCTAAGGCTGAGCCCTAAGGAGGAAACTCATCTCCTTACCCTATCTCTAAGGCTGAGCCCTAAGGAGGAAACTCATCTCCTTACCCTATCTCTAAGGCTGAGCCCTACAGAGGAAACTCTTCTCCTTACCCTATCTCTAAGGCTGAGCCCTACAGAGGAAACTCATCTCCTTACCCTATCTCTAAGGCTGAGCCCTAAGGAGGAAACTCATCTCCTTACTCTATCGCTAAGGCTGAGCCCTAAGGAGGAAACTCATCTCCTTACCCTATCTCTAAGGCTGAGTCCAGAGGAAACTCATCTCCTTACTCTATCTCTAAGGCTGAGCCCTACAGAGGAAACTCATCTCCTTACCTTATCTCTAAGGCTGAGCCCTAAGGAGGAATCTCATCTCCTTACCCTATCTCTAAGGCTGAGTCCAGAGGAAACTCATCTCCTTACCCTATCTCTAAGGCTGAGCCCTAAGGAGGAAACTCATCTCCTTACCCTATATCTAAGGCTGAGCCCTACAGAGGAAACTCATCTTCTTACCCTATCTCTAAGACTGAGCCCTACAGAGGAAACTCATCTCCTTACCCTATCTCTAAGGCTGAGCCCTACAGAGGAAACTCATTTCCTTACCCTATCTCTAAGGCTGAGCCCTAAGGAGGAAACTCATCTCCTTACCCTATCTCTAAGGCTGAGTCAAGAGGAAACTCATCTCCTTACCCTATCTCTAAGGCTGAGCCCTAAGGAGGAAACTCATCTCCTTACCCTATCTCTAAGGCTGAGTCCAGAGGAAACTCATCTCCTTACCCTATCTCTAAGGCTGAGCCCTAAGGAGGAAACTCATCTCCTTACCCTATCTCTAAGGCTGAGCCCTAAGGAGGAAACTCATCTCCTTACCCTATCTCTAAGGCTGAGCCCTACAGAGGAAACTCTTCTCCTTACCCTATCTCTAAGGCTGAGCCCTACAGAGGAAACTCATCTCCTTACCCTATCTCTAAGGCTGAGCCCTAAGGAGGAAACTCATCTCCTTACTCTATCGCTAAGGCTGAGCCCTAAGGAGGAAACTCATCTCCTTACCCTATCTCTAAGGCTGAGTCCAGAGGAAACTCATCTCCTTATCCTATCTCTAAGACTGAGCCCTACAGAGGAACCTCATCTCCTTACCCTATCTCTAAGGCTGAGCCCTACAGAGGAAACTCATCTCCTTACTCTATCTCTAAGGCTGAGCCCTACAGAGGAAACTCATCTCCTTACCTTATCTCTAAGGCTGAGCCCTAAGGAGGAATCTCATCTCCTTACCCTATCTCTAAGGCTGAGTCCAGAGGAAACTCATCTCCTTACCCTATCTCTAAGGCTGAGCCCTAAGGAGGAAACTCATCTCCTTACCCTATATCTAAGGCTGAGCCCTACAGAGGAAACTCATCTTCTTACCCTATCTCTAAGACTGAGCCCTACAGAGGAAACTCATCTCCTTACCCTATCTCTAAGGCTGAGCCCTACAGAGGAAACTCATCTCCTTACCCTATCTCTAAGGCTGAGCCCTAAGGAGGAAACTCATCTCCTTACCCTATCTCTAAGGCTGAGCCCTACAGAGGAAACTCATCTCCTTACTCTATCTCTAAAGCTGAGCCCTACAGAGGAAACTCATCTCCTTACCCTATCTCTAAGACTGAGCCCTAAGGAGGAAACTCATCTCCTTACCCTATCTCTAAGGCTGAGTCCTACAGAGGAAACTCATCTCCTTACCCTATCTCTAAGGCTGAGCCCTAAGGAGGAAACTCATCTCCTTACCCTATCTCTAAGGCTGAGCCCTACAGAGGAAACTCATCTCCTTACCCTATCTCTAAGGCTGAGCCCTACAGAGGGAACTCATCTCCTTACCCTATCTCTAAGGCTGAGCCCTACAGAGGGAACTCATCTCCTTACCCTATCTAAAAGGGTGAGTCCTACAGAGGGAACTCATCTCCTTACCCTATCTCTAAGACTGAGCCCTAAGGAGGAAACTCATCTCCTTACCCTATCTCTAAGACTGAGCCCTAATGAGGAAACGCATCTCCTTACCCTATCTCTAAGGCTGAGTCCTAAGGAGGAAACTCATCTCCTTACCCTATCTCTAAGACTGAGCCCTAAGGAGGAAACGCATCTCCTTACCCTATCGCTAAGGCTGAGCCCTACAGAGGAAACGCATCTCCTTACCCTATCTCTAAGACTGAGCCCTAAGGAGGAAACGCATCTCCTTACCCTATCTCTAAGACTGAGCCCTAAGGAGGAAACGCATCTCCTTACCCTATCTCTAAGGCTGAGCCCTAAGGAGGAAACGCATCTCCTTACCCTATCTCTAAGGCTGAGCCATAAGGAGGAAACTCATCTCCTTACCCTATCTCTAAGACTGAGCCCTAAGGAGGAAACGCATCTCCTTACCCTATCTCTAAGGCTGAGCCCTACAGAGGAAACTCATCTCCTTACCCTATCTCTAAGACTGAGCCCTAAGGAGGAAACGCATCTCCTTACCCTATCTCTAAGACTGAGCCCTACAGAGGAAACGCATCTCCTTACCCTATCTCTAAGGCTGAGCCCTACAGAGGAAACTCATCTCTTTACCCTATCTCTAAGGCTGAGCCCTAAGGAGGAAACTCATCTCCTTACCCTATCTCTAAGGCTGAGTCCAGAGGAAACTCATCTCCTTACCCTATCTCTAAGGCTGAGCCCTAAGGAGGAATCTCATCTCCTTACCCTATCTCTAATGCTGAGCCCTAAGGAGGAAACTCATATCCTTACCCTATCTCTAAGGCTGAGCCCTAAGGAGGAAACTCATCTCCTTACCCTATCTCTAATGCTGAGCCCTAAGGAGGAAACTCATATCCTTACCCTATCTCTAAGGCTGAGCCCTACAGAGGAAACTCATCTCCTTACCCTATCTCTAAGACTGAGTCCTACAGAGGAAACTCATCTCCTTACCCTATCTCTAATGCTGAGCCCTAAGGAGGAAACTCATCTCCTTACCCTATCTCTAAGACTGATCCCTAAGGAGGAAACTCATCTCCTTACCCTATCTCTAATGCTGAGCCCTAAGGAGGAAACTCATATCCTTACCCTATCTCTAAGACTGAGCCCTAAGGAGGAAACTCATATCCTTACCCTATCTCTAAGGCTGAGCCCTAAGGAGGAAACTCATCTCCTTACCCTATCTCTAAGGCTGAGTCCTAAGGAGGAAACTCATCTCCTTACTCTATCTCTAAGGCTGAGCCCTACAGAGGAAACTCATCTCCTTACCCTATCTCTAAGGCTGAGTCCTACAGAGGAAACTTATCTCCTTACCTTATCTCTAAGACTGAGCCCTAAGGAGGAAACTCATCTCCTTACTCTATCTCTAAGGCTGAGCCCTAAGGAGGAAACTCATCTCCTTACCCTATCTCTAAGGCTGAGTCCTACAGAGGAAACTCATCTCCTTACCTTATCTCTAAGGCTGAGCCCTAAGGAGGAAACTCATCTCCTTACCTTATCTCTAAGGCTGAGCCCTACAGAGGAAACTCATCTCCTTACCCTATCTCTAAGGCTGAGCCCTACAGAGGAAACTCATCTCCTTACCTTATCTCTAAGGCTGAGCCCTACAGAGGAAACTCATCTCCTTACCCTATCTCTAAGGCTGAGCCCTAAGGAGGAAACTCATCTCCTTACCCTATCTCTAAGGCTGAGTCCTACAGAGGAAACTCATCTCCTTACCTTATCTCTAAGGCTGAGCCCTAAGGAGGAAACTCGTCTCCTTACCTTATCTCTAAGGCTGAGCCCTACAGAGGAAACTCATCTCCTTACCCTATCTCTAAGGCTGAGCCCTAAGGAGGAAACTCATCTCCTTACCCTATCTCTAAGACTGAGCCCTACAGAGGAAACTCATCTCCTTACCCTATCTCTAAGACTGAGCCCTACAGAGGAAACTCATCTCCTTACCCTATCTCTAAGTCTGAGTCTTACAGAGGAAACTCATCTCCTTACCCTATCTCTAAGACTGAGCCCTAAGGAGGAAACTCATCTCCTTACTCTATCTCTAAGGCTGAGCCCTAAGGAGGAAACTCATCTCCTTACCCTATCTCTAAGGCTGAGTCCTACAGAGGAAACTCATCTCCTTACCTTATCTCTAAGGCTGAGCCCTAAGGAGGAAACTCATCTCCTTACCTTATCTCTAAGGCTGAGCCCTACAGAGGAAACTCATCTCCTTACCCTATCTCTAAGGCTGAGCCCTACAGAGGAAACTCATCTCCTTACCTTATCTCTAAGGCTGAGCCCTACAGAGGAAACTCATCTCCTTACCCTATCTCTAAGGCTGAGCCCTAAGGAGGAAACTCATCTCCTTACCCTATCTCTAAGGCTGAGTCCTACAGAGGAAACTCATCTCCTTACCTTATCTCTAAGGCTGAGCCCTAAGGAGGAAACTCGTCTCCTTACCTTATCTCTAAGGCTGAGCCCTACAGAGGAAACTCATCTCCTTACCCTATCTCTAAGGCTGAGCCCTAAGGAGGAAACTCATCTCCTTACCCTATCTCTAAGACTGAGCCCTACAGAGGAAACTCATCTCCTTACCCTATCTCTAAGACTGAGCCCTAAGGAGGAAACTCATCTCCTTACCTTATCTCTAAGACTGAGCCCTACAGAGGAAACTCATCTCCTTACCCTATCTCTAAGGCTGAGCCCTACAGATGAAACTCATCTCCTTACCCTATCTCTAAGACTGAGCCCTAAGGAGGAAACTCATCTCCTTACCTTATCTCCTTGGGAGACCCTCCCAGGGACTGATGGACAACATAGCTCCCAGGATCACTGAGCCCCTCAAACTCCTCCACCACGTTAAGGTGGCGATTCATAGGAGGAGCTAAAGATTTATACAACATCTTATTACTAAAGATTTATACAACATCTTGTTACTAAAGATTTATACAACATCTTGTTACTAAAGTAATAGTATTTGTACATATTTTATTTCCTAATTAACTTATTTAACAGTTTTACCATGATCAATTAATTGTGTGCAGTATTTTATTCATTTATTTATGTATTATGTGTAACTTTAATGATAATGATAATGAAATAATCTTGTCTGACGTTTGTAAATTACGTAGTAATTACGCATTTGATTTGTTTGAAAGGTTCTTTATTCATGAAATATTATTGATTGATTGAAAAACATGAATTTGAACAGAATTTTGAACCTGACTTTATCCAACATTCAGATTTCAGAAATATAGGAAAATGTGCACATTTTCAACAACTTGAACAACTATTTTCTTAACCTAAGTAATCGACCGTGGGCGAGTCTCACGTTGATATTCCTGAGGTCATTCTTCACTTCTAAAGCTCCAGAAACCAGAGGAGAGATTCTGTAGACGTGTTCTTTAACAACATGCCGCCTGTTGTCCCTCTGAAGCTCCGGAGATCGTGAACTATGAGCCGCTGGGCTTGGAAGCAGACATGTGGAGCATCGGGGTCATCACCTACATCCTGCAAGTGAACCCCACCACCACCTCAAAGACACTTCTCAGGGGCTCGCGCCGCCGTCTCATGAGCCGCTCGTCCTTTGTGTTCCAGGCTGAGCGGCGCGTCGCCTTTCCTCGGGGAGACCAAGCAGGACACGCTGGGGAACATCTCGGACATCAACTACGAGTTCGACGAGGAGTTCTTCAGCCACACCAGCGAGCTGGCCAAGAAGTTCATCAGCCAGCTGTTGGAGAAGGATAAGAAGTTAGAGTCAATCTTCTTGTTTTGTTCCAGAACACCTCAATGATTATTATTATTATTATTGTGTCACTTTTCTTTTCTCTGACAGGAAGAGATTAACAATTCAAGACGCTCTGAATCACCCATGGATCAAGGTGAAGTTAAAAGCAGCCAGAATTACAGATTCATTACATTCTTTAATAACCTTTTATTTTAAAGATCTACATCAAAGTCCAGCTGTCACAATGATGTTTCTCTTCTTTCCTTCAAAAATTACTTTTTTACTCGGAGACGACAAGATTATAATTCAGGTATCCGATGTTTTACTCACATTTGAACTAGTTTTTGCCCAAAAAGAAGAATGAAAGGATCCTTTGAGCCGCCGTCTCCAGTGTTATAAGACGTAGATAACTCCATGAGCCGCTTGTATCGGTGCCTGCATGCTCTTCCTTCTTTTGGACCGTGGATACTAACTCTCCCTTCTTTTAAAGTCCATCGAGCACAAGGAGGAGACTAAAACCCGGGAGCCCGAGAAACGGGAGCGCCGCCAGCTGAAGACCAAGCGGCTGAGGGAGTACACCATCAAGTCCCACTCCAGCATGCCGCCCAACAACACCTACGTGAACTTCGAGCGCTTCGCCCAGGTGGTGGAGGACATCGACCAGATGGAGAGCTCCTTTTCCAGCCTGGCGGCGGCCCACGACTCCCTGCAGGAGGACATCGACGCCATGGTGTCCGCCTACAACGAGAAGGAGGCCTGGTACAAGGAGGAGAGCGAAGACGTGCGCCACGAGCTCTCGCAGATCCGCTACGAGTTCCGCAAGGTGGAGGCCTTCAAGAGGAGCCTGCAGGACGACGTGCAGGCCTTCAGCTCCGGCCTCGGCGCCGTCACCAGCCGCTACCGGGAGCGACAGAGCCACTTCGACGCGCTGCGTCTGGAGCTCAGCAACGAGCTGAAGTGGGTGCAGGAGGTGATGGGTTCTTTCCCCGCGGACGGAGGCGGAGGAGGGTTCCCCAGCTGCAGCTTCTCCACCGTCTTCAACGACGACGTGAACGAAGCCCTGAAGGAGCTGCTGAACTGCTCCTGTGGAGGAGAGCTGCTGACCGGGATCAACCTGGACCTCGAGACCGGACCGCACAGATGAGGTCCGCCGCGGCCGCCTGCGTCACTAATGACGTACACTGAAAGAAATGTGGTGTTGGATTTACAATTTTTAAAAAATCTGAATCCAAGTTGATTGTACTCATTATTTTCAACTAATTTCAACATAATTATATTTGTTATAACTGTTTTGAGTAGTTTCCTCAAATTTCCCATGTTCGGTTTACTAACATGGATTATGTTTGCATTCAATTCAATTTATGTTTAAATTTCTACATACTAAAATTTAAGTTGAATTAAATTAAGTATTATTAGCCATTATTAGTATTTTCTTTGAATATATTCAATTAAAGCGGCGCAAACAACATATTTTGATACAACTCTCACTTTATTGTAACAAAATGTAATCCAAATAAAAACAGTGTTCCATAACAATGACTGAAGGCCTGCATCTGGTCTCCGGCCGCTGGCTCTGGGTTCTCCGGTTCTCCGTCGCGGTTACACATGAGATATCATTCGGGTTTGGAGGATCTAACGAGTTTATTATTTGTTCACAGGTAACGTTAAATAAGTTTAAGGGTTAAGATTCGGTGTCTTTTTACTTTTGACCGAATTGTTTATATAACTATATATATAAATATATATATATACACATACATATATATATATATATATATATATATACATATACATATATATACATATGAATATATACATATGTATATATATATATATATATATATATATATATACACACACATATATATACATATATATATGCACATATAAATATATATATATGTATATAAACACACAGAATTCAAAATAAAAATAATTATATCTTAAAGGAAAACGAAAAAAGCAGGGTTGTCATATTTAGTTTGACAGAGAATGAATGGAGTAAACTCATGAGCAAGAACAGCTGACGTGGTGACGTGATGACGTCACCAAGTCAGCTGCTGTTCCAATTACAGAAAGACCGCCCCCTGGAGGCTGGACTCAGCCTGTTGATAAGCGTCGCGAGCCAGCAGGAAGTAGACGGAGACGGAACTCGGCGAGTCTTCATAGAGACTAAACTGTGCGCGTCATCGACCCACAACGTGCACGTGGACCTGTCTGAGTGGACTCTGTGTGGTTCCGCTTCATTGAACACGTCCGGATCGTCTCGTGTCCTGCGGAGCTCATGACGTCAGCGCGCCAGCAGGAGGGCGACGGACCCGAACGGAGCCGAGCGACACCGAGCGGGGCCGAGTGAGAGACGCGTTTTTAACGGAGTTGTCTGGAGGAAACGTTTTCTGAAGATGTCTAAAGTCCAACAGCTGAGATGTTTAGTCAACCAGCGACTAACTGCGGCTGCGCAAGAGATCTTGGGTCTGTTTGAAAGAACGATAGCAGAGTACGAGGAGGAACTTTGTAGTTCCAGAGAGGAGAACGAGCGACACCGGAAACGACTGGACGCCGTGTTCAACCCGGAAGTCCGGTTACACAGAGCAGGTTGGTCCTTTGTTTCTTTATCGCTTTAAACTTCATGTACTGAGGTAGAGTTACAGGTACTGTACTGCAGTACTTAAACACGGTCATAGTTTTACTACGATACACCGCAGAGGTACATGTACTTTATACTGTACTACACCTCAGAGGTACATGTTGTACTTTATACTGTTCTACACCTCAGAGGTACATGTTGTACTTTATACTGTTCTACACCTCAGAGGTACATGTTGTACTTTATACTGTACTACACCTCAGAGGTACATGTTGTACTTTATACTGTACTACACCTCAGAGGTACATGTTGTACTTTATACTGTACTACACCTCAGAGGTACATGTTGTACTTTATACTGTACTACACCTCAGAGGTACATGTTGTACTTTATACTGTACTACACCTCAGAGGTACATGTTGTACTTTATACTGTACTACACCTCAGAGGGTTGGGGATGTAGTGCAGAAAGTGGTGACAGTGCAGATGGACGTCCGATTTAAGTGTTCAACAGAGTGACGGCCAGTAGAATGAAGCTGTTCCTGTGGTTTTGGTGTACAGTGCTCTGTAGCGCCCCCGGAGGGAAGAAGCTGTTCCTGTGGTTTTGGTGTACAGTACTCTGTAGCGCCCCCAGAGGGAAGAAGCTGTTCCTGTGTCTGGTGGTTTTGGTGTACAGTGCTCTGTAGCGCCCCCGGAGGGAAGAAGCTGTTCCTGTGTCTGGTGGTTTTGGTGTACAGTGCTCTGTAGCGCCCCCAGAGGGAAGAAGCTGTTCCTGTGTCTGGTGGTTTTGGTGTACAGTGCTCTGTAGCGCCCCCAGAGGGAAGAAGCTGTTCCTGTGTCTGGTGGTTTTGGTGTACAGTGCTCTGTAGCGCCCCCAGAGGGAAGAAGCTGTTCCTGTGTCTGGTGGTTTTGGTGTACAGTGCTCTGTAGCGCCCCCAGAGGGAAGAAGCTGTTCCTGTGTCTGGTGGTTTTGGCGTACAGTGCTCTGTAGCGCCCACCAGAGGGAAGGAGTTGGAACAGCTTGTGTCCAGGGTGTGAAGGTCTGCAGTGATCTTTCCAGCCCGCTTCCTGATTCTGGATGTGTACAAGTCCAGGATGGAGGGCAGACTAGAACCAATAGTTCTCGCAGCAGACTTGACTATGCGTTGTAGTCTGTCTCTGTCCTGTTTGGTGGCCGATCCAAACCACACAGTAATGGAAGAACAGAGAACAGACTGGATGATGGCGGAGTAGACCAGGACCAGCAGCTCCTGAGGCAGGTTGTACTTCACTTAAGGTCCTGGGAAATTGTGGATCCCAGAAACCTGAAGGTCTCCACCGCAGACACAGTGCTGTTGAGTTTGGTGAGGGGGGTAGTGTTGGGGGCTCCTCATAAAGTCAATTGTTATCTCCCCAGTTTTGGGCTTGTTCAGCTCCAGGTTGTTCTGACCACACCAGAGGACCAGCTGTTCAACCTCCCGTCCTGTACGCAGACCGGTCCTGATGAGGCCGATGACCGTTGTGTCGTCTGTGAACTTCAGGAGTTTAACAGACGGGTCCCCTGAGGTGCAGCCATTGGTGTAGAGGGAGAAGAGAAGTGGGGAGAGCACACATCCCTAGGGGGTGCCAGTGCTGATAGACCGGGATCCACTGACAGGTGGAGGCGGGCACGCTGAGCTGGGAGAGTTTATGGTGAAGTACCTCTGGGATGATGTTGTTGAACACTGAGCTGAAGTCCACAAACAGGACCCTTGCATATGTCCCTGGGGAGTCGAGGTGTTGCAGCACATGGTACAGACCCATGTTGACTAGGTGAAGCCATGCGAGCGAATGACAGAGCCGAGAGAGTTGGTGTACAGAGAGAAGAGGACCAAGGACTGAGCCCTGAGGGACCCCAGTAGTCAGAGGACAAGGCTCAGACACAGATCCTCTCCAGGTTACCCGGTAAGAGCGGTCGGTGAGGTAGGATGAGAAGAGGGCGAGTGCAGTGCCTGAGATACCAGGTCCTGGAGGGAGGAAATATGGATCTGGTGGTTCACTGTGTCAAAGGCAGCGGAAAGGTCTAGAAGGATGAGGACAGAGGAGAGAGAGGCTGCTCTAGCAGTGTGAAGCTTATCAGAGACAGCAAGGAGGGCAGTTTCTGTTGAGTGGCCTTGAATCCAGACTGGTGGGGGTCTAGAAGGTTGTTACTGTGAAGAAAGGAGAAGACTTGGTTAAAGATAGCTCGCTCTAGAGTTTTGGAAAGGAAGGGGAGGAGAGAGACAGGTCTGTAGTTGTTGACTTCGGGTCTGTAGTTGTTGACTTCAGGTCTGTAGTTGTTGACTTCAGATGGGTCGAGAGTGGGTTTCTTCAGGAGAGGGTTGACTCCGCCTCCTACAGAGAGTTGGGGAAACAGCCGGTTGAGAGGGAGGTGTTAATAAGATGGGTGAGAAAGGGAAGAAGGTCGGGAGCAATAGACTGGAGAATGTGAGACGGGATGGGGTCAAGGGGGCAGAGGTTACCAAGGTAAAAACTTGTGATGTCCTTCACATGGGTCAACACCAGCCTCTCAAAGGATTTCATGACCGCAGGCGTCAGGGTGACTGGCCTGTAGTCATTCAATCCTGTGATGGAGGATTTCTTTGGGACCGGGATGATCATGGAGCGCTTGAAGCATGATGGGACTTCACACAGCTCCAGTGATTGGTTGGAGATTTGCGTGAAGATGGGGGCCAGCTGGTCGGCACAGACTTTCAGGCACGAGGGGGACACACCGTCTGGGCCCGAAGCCTTCCTGCTCTTCTGTCTGCGAAAGAGCCGACTCACATCCTCTTCGCAGATCCTCAGTGCCGAAAGGTGGTTGTTTGGGAGAGGTGAGAAGGAGGCAGAGAGTGTAGGTGGTTGTTTGATGATGGGGTCGGGGGGGGGGGGGGGGGGGGTGGAAGTGGGCTTATCAAACCTGCAGTAGAAGACGTTCAGGCCGTCAGCCAGTCGGTGATTGTCCTCGGTGCGGGGGCGCGGTCTCCTGTAGTTCGTGAGTACTTCCAGGCCTCTCCAAACTGACGAGGGGTCGTTGGCTGAAAACCTGTTTTCCAGTGTAGCTCTTCTTAACTAACTTGATCCCCCTCGTCATGGTGTTCCTGGCCTGGTTGTACAGAGTCCTGTCCCCACCTCTCTAGGCCTCCTCTTTAGCCCGACGAAGCTGCCTGAGTCTTTCAGTGAACCAGGGTTTATTGTTGTTGTATGTGCAGAAGGTTTTAGTCGGCACACACGTCCTCACCAAAACTAATATTTGATGTCACAGTGTCGGCGAGCCCATCCAGGTCAATAGCAGCAGCCTCAAAACAGTCCAATCAGTGGAGGCCAAGCAGGACTGTAGCTCCAGCTTGGCCTCATTGGTCCATCTCCTCACGGTCTTCACCACAGGCTTTGCAGGTTTTAGTTTCTGCCTGTAGGACAGGAGAAGATAAACCAGACAATGATCAGAGAGTCCCAAAGCTGCAGGAGGGACTGAGCAGTATGCGTCCTTTAGCACAGTGTAGCAGTGGTCCAGTGTGTTTCTGTCCCTGGTGCTACACCCCTGCTACTCTCTCCTCTCCTTCAGCCACACACCCAGACCCTCTGGTCGGGGCGGTGGCACAGGTCTACTCATCTCACCCAAAGAGTTTTGCTCTCTACCCAATTCCATTTACCCCACTGTCTTTTGAATTGCATGCAGTGACGGTAACTCATCCGGTTCATGTAACCATTGTCGTTCTCTACCGTCCACCTGGCTCCTTGGGAGACTTCTTGGAAGAACTAGACGTCCTCCTATCAAACTTCCCAGAAAACGCCCCCCCGCTCATCCTTCTGGGTGACTTCAACATCCAGACAGAGAAGTCATGTGACCTGCTACTCTTACTGTCTTCCTTTGATCTCTCTCTCAGTCCTTCCCCTCCTACTCACAAAGCTGGCAACCATCTTGACTATATTTTCACCAGAAACTGCTCTACAGCTAACCTCACTGTAACTCCACTTCCTGTCTCTGACCACTTCTTCATCTCTTACTCTCTCCCACTCTTTGGAACTAACAACCCTCCCACAACGGACTCTGAACCTGTCCGTTGCAACATCCGCAACCTCTCACCCTCTCCTCTGTTCTGTCAGCCCTCCCTTCAACCGATTCCTTCTCACTCATGCAGCCTAACTTTGCCACTGCCACTCTTCTCTCTACTCTGTCGTCCTCTCTTGATTCTCTCTGTCCTCTTACGATTCTAAAGGTCCTCAAGTCCTCTTATGACTCTAAAGGTCGTCAAGTCCTCTCCGGCTCCGTGGCTGTCCGAACCGGTGCGCGCCAAGAGAGCCACTATGCGAGCAGCGGAAAGGAAATGGCGAAAATCCAAACACGCCAGCGACCTGCTCGCCTATCAATCTCTTCTCTCCTCCTTCTCTGCGTCCATCTCTGCAGCCAAAAGTCTGTTCTACCAATCCAGAATCGAATCCTCTTTATCTAACCCCAAAAAGCTCTTCTCAATTTTTTTCCAACCACCTTGACCCCCCCTGGTCGCCCCCCTCCTCACTCATGGTTTAATGCACTTATTGTAAGTCGTTTTGGATAAAAGCGTCAGCTAAATGACATGAAATGTACTATGCTGTCTCTATTTAGGCAGTTATTTGCTGAGGTTTGCTCTATTGAAGTCCCCAATAACAATGAGCAGGGAGTCTTTGTGCTCCATGTTGGTGATCTGCTCAGCCAGGTTGGAGGGCCTCACTCACACAGGCCTGAGGTGGGATGTAAACACCGGCCAGAATGAAAGAGGAAAACTCCTGCGGTGAATAAAAGTGTTTCCAAGTGAGGGCTGCATGATTCCTTTAGCACTGTGACATCTGTACACCAACCTTCGTTGATATAAAAGCAGATTCCGCCTCCCCTTGTTTTCCCCGACAGAGCCGTGATGCGGTCCGCTTGGAGGAGTTGAAGCCCGGTAGATGTAGAGCGCTGTCCGGGATGTGCGCACCGAGCCAGGTTTCAGTGAAGCACAGGGCAACAGATCTGCTAAAGTCCGTGTTTGCTTTGTTTAGGAGCAGCAGCTTCTCCAGAGAGCGGACGTTCGCCAGGTGTCTCTACATGGTCGCGTTAATGCTTCTCCTCCGCTCTCTGTATCGCGCGCGAGTTCCGCCCCGATGCGCACAGACATGTGCGTGCACACACAGACACGTGTGTGCACACAGGTGAGCAGACTCCCACTACCGGCAGAGAGTGTCCAACATGTCGGGTGAAAAAGAAACCGATATATCTGCGTGGTGGAGACGGGACAAGTCGCTCTCCTGCAGGTAGAAGTCGGAGTCGCTCTCCTGCTCCGGGTTCAAGAGCAGAAACGAGCCAAAGGCTACTGATTGGCACCTGAAACGAAAACAAGGAGGGAGAGGAAAACACACAACACTGATCACTCTGTTAAGCTATCACTTTTAAAGCCGAACCGTTCATGTGTTTGCAGGTCAAGACAAACATCCGCAACAGGCTGCAAGGAAGAGTCTTGCAGCCTGTTGCGGATCTCAATAAATGGGCCAGACGTTTCTGACTTCCCATATCGAAAATACACTGCAGTGACAAACCTTGCACACTTTGTGGTTGTCATTAAAAGAAATTAACACAATGTTTCCTTTAAGTGTTTGGGTCGGTCAGTCCCCCCTGAAGCAGTAAACCTCGGGGAAACACTGGTACATATTGTACTTTTTACAATACTACATCCCAGGGATTAATATTGTACTTTCTGCTGTACTACATCCAAGAGTTACATATTGTACTTTTTTACTGTACTACACCTCATAGGTAAATATTGTACTCTTTACTGTACTACATCTCAGAGGTACGTGTCATACTTTTTACTGTACTACACCTCAGAGGTACATAATGTACTTTTTACTGTACTACACCTCAGAGGTACATATTGTACTTTCTACTGTACTACATCTCAGGCTTGCTCTTGGATTCGTGCTCAAACTGTATTCATGTACTCAGATTTAGTTCTTCTTGCTCAGATCTTCTGCTCTCCAGCTTCAGGCTGCGTTTGCTTCACTGGAACGTCCCTGATGGAGGACTGGTTCCTCCTCTTCTGCAGCCCAAGGCTTTATTATATTGTTCTTTATCAATAAAAGGATGATTAATGACAAAAGAGGTCATGCTTCTCTCATTCACAACTAATTCACTGATTTTTCATTGATAAACCTCTTGAATAATAAAGAGTTTAATATGAGATTTATAAGACGTATTAATGTATTTTATTATTCACCAGTAGACCCAGAGCCCCCGCACATTAAAGAGGACCAGGAGGACCCAGAGCCCCCCTACATTAAAGAGGACCAGGACGATGCGGAGACCCCCCACATTAAAGAGGACCAGGAGGACCCAGAGCCCCCCTACATTAAAGAGGACCAGGAGGATGCGGAGACCCCCCACATTAAAGAAGACCAGGAGGACCCGGAGCCCCCCCACATTAAAGAGGACCAGGAGGACCCGGAGCCCCCCCACATTAAAGAGGACCAGGAGGACCCGGAGGCCCCCCACATTAAGGAGGAAGAGGATGACCCAGAGCCCCCCCACATTATAGAGGAACAGGAGGAACTCTGGACCAATCAGGAGGGAGAGCAGCTTCAAGGGCTGGAGGAGGCTGGTCTCAAGTTCTTATTCACTGTAAAGAGTGAAGATGATGAAGAGGAAGCTCAGTCCTCTCAGCTTCATCAAAGACAAACTGAACACATGGAAACAGAAGCTGATGGAGCGGATTGTGGAGGACCAGAACCAGACAGGAAGTTAGATCCAGAAAGACATCCAGGACCAGATACTGATGAGACTGAGGACAGAGATGATTGGGAGGAGACTCAGGAACCTCAGTCAGATGTGAACCCTCAAAACAAAGAAGTACCTGTAGGTGGTGTGAACTGTAGTACTGGAAATACATCAATCAGCTCTCCTGAATGTGCTGGAAGCTTTGACCACAAGG
Organism: Cyclopterus lumpus; assembly: GCF_009769545.1. Lineage (NCBI taxonomy): Eukaryota > Metazoa > Chordata > Actinopteri > Perciformes > Cyclopteridae > Cyclopterus > Cyclopterus lumpus. The sequence goes on from NC_046968.1 coordinate 29,868,782, forward strand.
GACATCTGGAGAAACCCACTAGCTCCAAAACAGGAGAGAAACCATTTCAATGCTCACTTTGTGACAAAAGATTTGGATGCAAAAGTAGTCTAAAAAGACACATGCCTGTCCACACAGGAAAGAAACCATTTAGTTGTTCAGTGTGTAGTAAAACATTTACACGTAAGGGACGCCTGAACTCTCACATGAATGTCCACACAGGAGAGAAACCATTTAGTTGTTCAGTGTGTAGTAAAACATTTACACAAAGGGGAACCCTGAACTATCACATGACTGTCCACACAGGAGAGAAACCATTTAGTTGTTCCCTGTGTAGTAAAAAATTTGTACGCAAGACTAAGCTGAACATTCACATGTTTGTTCACACAGGAGAGAAACCATTTAGTTGTTCAGTGTGTAGTAAAACATTTACACAAAAGAGTAACCTGAACTATCACATGAATGGCCACACAGGAGAGAAACCATTTAGTTGTTCAGTGTGTAGTAAAACATTTACACATAAGAGTAACCTGAACTATCACATGAATGGCCACACAGGAAAGAAACCATTTAGTTGTTCCCTGTGTAGTAAAACATTTACCCAAAAAGGACACCTGAACTCTCACATGTTTGTCCACACAGGAGAGAAACCATTTAGTTGTTCAGTGTGTAGTAAAACATTTACACAAAAGAGTAACCTGAACTATCACATGTTTGTCCACACAGGAGAGAAACCATTTAGTTGTTCATTGTGTAATAAAACCTTTTCACATAAGCACAATCTGATACAACATTTAATTATCCACACTAGAGAAACTAATTAGTTTGCTCAAAAAGATTCTCTTGTCTCGGTTATTCCAAAAATCACAAGTGTAGTTATGAGAGTCTCTGAAATAAACATGGTTAAACATTTAAAAACTGTCAGGCTGATACAGACTCCAACATAAATCTATTCAGCTGAGATTAAGCTTCACATCAATTTATATTCTTTGACGTGAGTTTCTCTGGTATTCTCTTATGTTTCATGTGTTATGTATTGTCACGTATATATGAATTTAAATGGTTTTCCATTGTCAAAGTATTTCATGTCCTCTATGCAGCACTGTGGTTTGAGCTGAATTCTCATCGGTGATGAAACTGAGGAACATTTGTAACCTTCTTTCTCTTCAGCAACGTTTCTCTTCAGTTTAAACTCAATACTTCCTTCATTTAGTTTTACTGTAGAAACTGACATTTTGTTCCATAACTGAAGAATGACTGAATTGAGACCAGAATTGTGGTTAATTGTCTCCATCCTTCTTTCTTCAACATCATCCTCTACTGATCTCCTCTCTTTGACATTTAGGGATTCCTTTGTTTTCAGACGTGAATATTTAACCTTTTGTTGACTGAACGTTCTCTCTTTGATTCTCTAGTGTTGTAACAGCTGTTCAAGTAATCTGTTGTTGTTGTTTTCTTGGTGGCTCACAAACATTTGGAAAGTTCAGACAATGTTTCCACCAAAATGACTTCAGTTCAATGTTCTTCTTCTATATTTGTCCCAGAGTTTGTAACCAAGCTGCAACAGACAGGTTTTATTTTTAAATAAATATGTGTGTTCACGATTAATGTTTTAATGGAAGTTACATTTATAATGTGTACGTGAAATGTGAAATGAGTTGCTTTCATTAATTAAATATATTGTTCACTGATATGATGTCCACTCTGTTATCTGAGTTTATTTTATGATAATTAAATGAAATCAACAAATATTAAGCATATCTTTGTGGTTACTTGCAGGTTATGAATTGGCAAAAGTAAATAACCTAAAATTGAGGTGAAATTGAAATGCCCCTTAATTCCAAAAGAAATGTGGGTAAATTACATAATTACATAATAACTTTTTCGGATTAAAGCGTGCTTGTAAATATTGTTTAAAATATCTTTTAAAGCTAAAGTAAGGGACATGTTTACTCTTTGAAAATGTGATGTTTTATGCAAGGTTGTCACTCTTATACTAATGTGAGGTGCTTATTGGGGGTCATCAGAAATTCATCAATAAACTTGACTGCGGAATAATAATTAGAATTGAATTAATAAATTTGACTCCAAAAAGTATATGCATGTGTAACGTTGCAACAATAAAATAAATAATGAACTGAGTCTACCTCCTCTTTGCAGAATAATATGTGTATGGATAATATGTATACAATTTAAATTGTATTGTATTGGCCTGTATGATGGAGTGCATCTGAGCTGTGAGTCCACTGACTTCTGGGACTTCCTGTATCTTGCTGAGTATATTCTTTAAAGAGGTTTCTCTGCTATATTACTACTGTATCTGCTGTATTTAGTTATACTAGAATGCTAGTCTGTACTGTCTTTCTAATCTGAACATTTTGAGCTGCGATTTCTTGCTTTGTGACTTAAAAGTCAACCAAACCAGCTAGGATTTAAGTATTTGTTCTGTAATCCAAATCTACTAGGGACTAAACTATATTCTACTTTCTACCTTGAGGTAAACAGACCGTTGTCCTTAATCAGTTTGGCAAGAATTTCACATTCTAGCAAACTGAGACTTCACTGGTAGCAAGGATCCCCTGCCTGAGTGCCGACTCATACCAGTATCGATCGACAAGTGGGCAATTCCTTCAACGACCTGTGGGCGGGCTCAACACTGCTTTAGCTAATTATCGCCAACTCAGGTGTATAACCAGGTTGGGGCTTGGAGCGTCAGCTGAAGCGTCAGGGAAGACTCCTCGTATGAAGACTCGGAGGATAAAGACCTAGGAGTCTTTCGTTGAAGTCAAGACTCTGAGGATAAAGACCTAGGAGTCTTTCGTTGGAGTCAAGACTCGAAGGATAAAGACCTAGGAGTCTTTCGTTGGAGTCACGACTCGGAGGATAAAGACCTAGGAGTCTTTGGTTGGAGTCAAGACTCGGAGGATAAAGACCTAGGAGTCTTTCGTTGGAGTCAAGACTCGGAGGATAAAGACCTAGGAGTCTTTCGTTGGAGTCTTCGGTGGTGGCTGAGGGTGGCGGAGTATAAACATTTCCTTGTGATAATGTGTTTTCTTTTCATACCTGTGTGCACATCTACTCGTAGATACTATAGACTGCGGACTCGTTCACACATGCATCAAAATCCCTCCTCTCTTATTCATCCCACTCGCTCCACACAGACCCAGTATCTCGTCACAGGGGGCCTCTGGAACTGCCAGTCAGCTAACCGCAAGGCGGACTTCATCTCTGGCTTCACTGTCAAGCAATCACTGGACTTCCTGGCTCTCACTGAGACTTGGATCAAACCAGACAACCCATCAACCCCTGCTGCTCTCTCCTCGGCCTTCTCCTTCAGCCACACACCCAGACCCTCTGTTCGGGGTGGTGGTTCAGGTCTACTCATCTCACCCAAATGGAGTTTTGCTCTCTACCCGCTTCCACTTTTTACCCCACTATCTTTTGAATTGCATGCAGTGACGGTGACTCATCCGGTTCAACTAACCATTGTTGTTCTCTACCGTCCTCCTGGTTCCTTGGGAGACTTCTTGGAAGAACTAGACGTTCTCCTATCAAACTTCCCAGAAAACGGCCCCCCGCTCATCCTTCTGAGTGACTTCAACATCCAGACAAAGAAGTCATCGGACATGCTACTCTTACTGTCTTCCTTTGCTCTCTCTCTCAGTCCTTCCCCTCCTACTCACAAAGCTGGACACCACCTTGACTATATGTTCACCAGAAACTGCTCCACATCTAACCTCACTGTAACTCCACTTCCTGTCTCTGACCACTTCTTCATCTCTTACTCTCTCTCACTCTTTGGAACTGACAACCCTCCCACAACGGACTCTGAACCTGTCCGTCTCAACATCTCACTCTCTCTCCCTCTTCCTCTCTCCCTCTCTCCCTCTCTCCCTCTCACCCTCTCACCCTCTCACCCACTCATAATAATAATCCATCCATCCATCCATTATCACCCGCTTATCCGGGGTCGGGTCGCGGTGGCAGCAGGTTCAGCAGGCCGACCCAGGCCTCCCTCTCACCCGCAATACTTTCCAGCTCATTCTGGTGGATCCCGAGGCGTTCCAAGGCCAGCCGGGAGATATAACCTCTCCAGCGTGTCCTCGGTCTTCCCCGGGGCCGCCTACCAGTTGGACGTGCCCGGAAAACCTCTAATGGGAGGCGTCCAGGAGGCATCCTGACTAGATGCCCGAACCACCTCAGCTGACTCCTTTCGACACGAAGGAGCAGCGACTCGTCTCCAAGCTCCCCCCTGATGTCCGAGCTCCTTACCCTATCTCTAAGGCTGAGCCCGGCCACCCTACGGAGGAAGCTCATTTCGGCCGCTTGCATCCCAGATCTCGTTCTTTCGGTCACGACCCAGAGTTCGTGACCATAGGTGAGGGTTGGAACGTAGACCGACCAGTAAATGAAGAGCTTTGCCTTCCGGCTCAGCTCCTCTTCACCAAGACGGACCGGTACAGCGCCTGTTTTACTGCTGCAGCCGCACCGATCCGCCTGTCGATCTCCCGCTCCACCTTACCCTCACTCGTGAACAAGACCCCGAGATACTTGAACTCCTTCGCTTGGGGTAGGCAGTTTGCCCCCACCTGGAGGGAGCAATCCGCCGGTTTCCGGCAGAGCACCATGGCCTCAGATTTGGAGGTGCTAACTCTCATCCCTGCCGCTTCGCACTCGGCTGCAAAACGCCCCAGTGAATGCTGGAGGTCACGGTCCGAGGAGGCAAACAGGACCACATCATCCGCAAACAGCAGAGAGGCGATCCCGAGACTCCCGAACCGGATCCTCTCAGGTCACGAACAGGACCGGTGATAAAGGGCAGCCCTGGCGGAGGCCAACACCCACCGGGAACGTGTCTGACTTACTACCGAGGAGACGAACACAGCTCCTACCGCAGGCGTACAGAGACCGGATGGCCCATGCCAACGGGTCCGGCACCCCATACTCCCGCAGCACCCCCCACAAAACCCCCCGAGGGACCCGGTCGAAAGCCTTCTCCAGGTCTACAAAGCACATGTAAACTGGTTGGGCAAACTCCCAGGACCCCTCCAATAATCTTGCGAGGGTAAAGAGCTGGTCCACTGTTCCACGACCGGGACGGAATCCGCACTGTTTGTCTTGAATCTGAGGTTCGACAAGCGGTCGGAGCCTCCTCTACAGCACCCTGGCATAAGCTTTTCCCGGGAGGCTGAGCAGTGTGATACCACGATAGTTCGAGCACACTCTCCGGTCCCCCTTCTTGAAGATGGGAACTACCCCGGTCTGCCAGTCCATAGGCACTGTTCCCGACCCCCATGCGACACTGAAAAGGCGTGTCAACCAAGACAGCCCAACAATGTCCAGCGCTTTCAGCATCTCAGGGCGGATCTCATTCTACCCTGGCGCCTTGCCACCAAGGAGCTTTTTGACTACCTTAGCGACCTCTGCCAGGAATATGGGTGAATCCACCCCAAAGTCTTCCGGCGCTGCCCCCTCTCCGGGGGACATGTTGGCCGGGTTTAGGAGTTCCTCAAAGTGCTCTTCCCACCGCCCGACGATGTCCCCAGTCCGGGTCAGCAGTTCCCCCCCCCTGCTGAGAACAGCCTGGGATAGACCCTGCTTTCCCTTCCTGAGCCGTCGGATGGTTTGCCAGAACTTCCTTGAGGCCAACCGAAAGTCCTTCTCCATGGCCTCCCCGAACTCCTCCCATGCCCGAGTTTTAGCCTCCGCGACCATCGCCGCTGCAGCCCTTCTGGCCCGCCGGTACCCGTCAGCTGCTTCAGGAGACCCCTGGGCCAGCCAGGCCCGAAAGGCCTCCTTCTTCAGTTTGACGGCTTCCCTCACCCCCGGTGTCCACCACCGGGTTCTCGGGTTGCCGCCACGATAGGCACCGATGACCTTCCGGCCACAGCCCCGAGCAGCCGCGTCCACAATAGAGGCTTTGAACAAGGTCCACTCGGATTCCATGTCCCCAGCCTCCCTCGGAATTTGTGAGAAGTTCTTCCGGAGGTGGGAGTTGAAGACCTCCCGGACAGGATCCTCTGCCAGACGTTCCCAGTTCACCCTCACTACACGTTTGGGCTTGCCAGGTCTCTCTAGCCGACTCCCCCACCATCTGATCCAACTCACCACCAGGTGGTGATCAGTTGACAGCTCTGCTCCTCTCTTCACCCGAGTGTCCAAGACATACGGCCGCAGATCAGATGATACGATTACAAAGTCGATCATTGATCTCTGGCCTAAGGTGTTCTGGTACCAGGTACACTTATGAGCCACCTTATGTTCGAACATGGTGTTCGTTATGGACAAACTGTGGCTAGCACAGAAGTCCAACAACAAAACACCATTCGGGTTCAGATCGGGCAAGCCGTTCCTCCCAATCACGCCCCGCCAGGTTTCTCTGTCATTGCCCACGTGAGCGTTGAAGTCTCCCAGGAGAACTATGGAGTCGGCAGGCGGCGCCCTTTCCAGGACCCCTCCCACCGACTCCAAGAAGGCCGGATACTCCGAAATGCTGTTCGGCGCATAAGCACAAACAACAGTCAGAGCCTTACTCCCCGCAACCCGTAGGCGCAGGGAGGCGACCCTCTTGTTCCCCGGGGAAAACTCCAACACAGCGGCGCTCAGCCGGGGGCTCGTGAGTATCCCCACTCCCGCCCGGCGCCTCTCACCCTGGGCAACTCCAGAAAAGGACAAAGTCCAACCCTTCTCCAGGAGCTTGGTTCCAGAGCCCATGTTGTGCGTGGAGGTGAGCCCAACTATATCTAGCTGGTACCGCTCCACCTCCTGCACCAGCTCCGGCTCTTTCCCCGCTAGTGAGGTGACGTTCCACGTCCCTAGAGATAGTCTATGCCGCCGGCGATCGGCCCGCCCAGGTCTCCCGCCTGGCCCGCCGCCCGGTCTACATAGCACCCAACCCCGATAGTTCTCCCTGCGGGTGGTGGGTCCACAGGGTGACTGCTGCTCCATGATGTTTTTTCGGGCTGAGCCCGACCGGGCCCCATGGGCGAAAGCCCGGCCACCAGACGCTCGCCGACGAGCTCCCCTCCTGGCTCCGGGAGGGTGCCCCGGTTTCCCTTGTCCGGGCAAGGTGGCTACAATCCGTGGGCTGCTTATCATCAGGGTTTATTGAACCGCTCTTAGTCTGGGCTCTCCCCCGAGACCTGTTTGCCTTGGGAGACCCTACCAGGGGCTGATGCCCCAGACAATATAGCTCCCAGGATCACTGAGCCACTCAAACTCCTCCACCACGTTAAGGTGGCGATTCATATATACATGACAATACATAACACATGAAACATAAGACAATACCAGAGAAACTGACGTCAAAGAATATAAATTGATGTGAAGCTTAATCTCAGCTGAAGGTTTTGAGGGATGGAAATTTGTTGATTGTATGTAGAAGTGAAGAGCAAAGAGTACGAGCGGACAGGATTAAAGAAATAGGGAGGTTTAAAGTAGTGAGCACTAGTAGTATCCAAAGAGGGAATGAGTGGAGTAAGGTTGTGATTTGGGGGATGCCGGTTGGAGTCACGATGGAAGAAATTAAAGCAAACTTCAAAGGAGGCCGAAGGCTACAGGTAACTCGAGAGGGGATGAGGAAGGACAGTGATTACGTTGTGCTGGAGTTTGAGGAAAAAGAACTGCCAAATAAAGTATCTTTAGGCTACTTGAGTTATAGTGTGAGGGAGTTTATTCCAAAGCCAATGAGGTGTTACAATTGCCAAAGGTTTGGCCACACAGCTAAAGTGTGTAAAGGCAGAAGGAGGTGTGAGAGGTGTGGGGAAGACCACGAGTACGGGCAGTGCAAGCAAGGGCCTCCAAAGTGTTGTAACTGCGGGGGGTGGGGGGGGGGAGCACAGTGTGGCGTATTATGGGTGTGAGGTGTTGAAAAAGGAGAGGGAAGTACAACAGGTGAGGGTGCAGAATAAATCACATATGCAGAGGCAGTGAAGAGGGTTATCCAGAGGGGAGGAACTGATAGAGCAGCTAAGGCAACACGACAATCAACAGCAGCTCCAGACCAGTCAAAGGAGGGTAATGATGGACTTAAAGAAGCTGGTCACTTTCATAGCAGGGGTAGTAAATGCAACAATGGAGGTCAAATCAAAAACGGAGAGAATCCAGATAATCGTTAAAGCAGCAATTCACCATCTAAATATTAGAGGACTGACATGGGAGGAAGTCAGAAATAATCTCAGTATGCAAGCAAGTCAAGAGCAGACAGGGGGCGGGTAGGTTAATACGCAATGCTTTATTTACTACAATGGAATGCTCGGAGTTTGTTGGCTAATGGACAAGAATTCAAAAAATATGTTGGAAATCTTTCTAGTAAACCAGAGGTCACATGCATACAGGAAACATGGTTAAATCCAAAGTTGGACTTCCGACTAGCTGGATATGCGTGTGTTAGGTGTGATAGGGAGGCTGGTCAAGGAGGAGGATGTGCCACATTTATTAGTGAAGACATCACATTTAGAGAAGTAGAGATAGGGACTGAATATGTAACTGTGGAGATCTGGACAAGGGAAGGAGAGATCATAGTTATACATTTTTATAATCCCTGTAAAAAATTAGAGGTGAATAGGCTGTATACGTGGCAGCAAGGTGGGGGTATGTGGGGATTTCAATGCACATAGTACATTATGGGGTGGAATAAGAACAGATGTAAACGGGGAGGTAATAGAAGAGTTACTAGAAGGAAATAATTTTGTTTGCTTAAATGATGGCAGAGGGACTAGGTTAGATGTGCACTCGGGGAACATGTCGGTACTAGACCTAACTATTGTATCTCGGAGTTTAGCAGGGATATGTGAGTGGGAGGTAGAAGAGGAAACGTCAGTGGGCAGTGATCATTTTCCAATAAATTGTAAAATAGCAATACAAAGCAGTAAGGAACATGGAGAGAAGGTGGGTAAGTGGGTATTTAGTAGGGCAAAATGGGAACTTTTTAAATATATATGCGAGCAAGAAGTGGATAGAATAGACTTAAATAAAGATATTGATGGGATTGAGGTTCGAATGACATCTACAATACTGGAACAATAACCAAAAGTAAAGGAAGGAGGGAAAGAAAGGCGGTCCCCTGGTGGACAGATGAGTGTGGGAAAGTAGTGCAAGAAAGAGGCTGTGATTATCCCAATCAGGAAACCAGGCAAAGACCCATCAAACCCAACAAATTATAGGCCTACAGCCCTAACATCTCATGTAGGTACAATTATGGAGAGAATGATAGCAGACAGATTAACTTTTTATATGGAGACCAGCGGATTGATAACACCTCATCAAAGTGGATTTCGGAGAGGTAGAGGAACTATGGATCCAAGTATTTGTTTAGAGACGGAAGTAAAAACAGCCCCGGTAAATAAGGAGTCAGTGATGTGTTTTTGATGTGGAGAAGGCATATGATATGGTTTGGAAGGAGGGGTTGTTGATTAAATTAAATATAATGGGAATAGGGGGCAGAGTATACAATTGGGTTAAAGACGTTTTACTTGACTGAGTTATACAAGTCAGAATTGGGAAAGGAATATCAAGAAGATACCCGGTGGAGAATGGTACCCCTCAGGGTAGTGTAATTAGTCCACTACTGTTCTCCATCATGATAAATGATGTGTTCCTCCAAGTTCAGGGGGATATTGGTCGATCTCTCTTTGCTGATGATGGAGCATTGTGGAAGAGGGGGAAGAACACAGACCATATTAAAGTTAAGTTACAAGAGGCTGGGAATGAAGTAGAAAGATGGTCTTATGCATGGGGATTCACGTTTTTTATTTAGCAAAACAGAAACTAAATCAATAATCAAAAGAAACATTATACAGGAATGGCAGCACCATTGGGACGGCACAGGGAGACATCTCTATGCTATTCAGAAGGAAGTTGGCAAAGGGAGGATAACCAGAGGAACCACTGCAGAAGAACATATATTAACCCGACTGAGGATTGGACACACAAGGCTGAATAAAACCATGCAATTAATAAATAAACACCCAACAGGACTATGTGAACACTGCAATATGCCGGAAACAGTGGAGCATATCATTTGCCATTGCCAGAAGTTCATAGTGGAGAGAGACGGGCTGAAGAGGAAATACAGGTAAAGGAAAGGTGTTGCAATATCTGAAGGAAACTGGGTTGAGAGGAAGGATATAGGTTAGGTGTTAATGTACAGATATATATATATAGTATATATATATATATTTTTTTTTCATTCATTTCATTTAATTTTAATTTGGAGGGGTAGAGAACTCTGGTCCATACCCCAGTACAGCAGGTGGCGGTAATGCACCAATAAGATGGATGCCAACTGCCGTTAAAGCCCCAGAAGAAGAAGAAGAACTCTAGCGGACTCTTTTCCTCAAAGGACTCTACAACGTCTAGTCCGGTTTGTTTAGACCAGAGACCGGATACGAGAAGGTTCGACATGCACCATTAAACTAGACGGCATTCACGAGGACAGCGACGTGTTCTCTTGCTATTCCCAACGGCTCCGTAACCATGACAACAACAGAAGACGGCCGGAAGTCGACAGTTAACAGGACCGCGTGTTGGACCGCGTGAGTCCAACTCTTTTAGTCACACGGTTCTTCAGATACAACCGGAAGGACCCACCAGAGCCCGGATGTGTGGACTAACGTGTTGAAGAGGACTTTGTAGAGGGAGACGGACCCGAACGGAGCCGAGCGACACCGAGCGGGGCCGAGTGAGAGACGCGTTTTTAACGGAGTTGTCTGGAGGAAACGTTTTCTGAAGATGTCTAAAGTCCAACAGCTGAGATGTTTAGTCAACCAGCGACTAACTGCGGCTGCGCAAGAGATCTTGGGTCTGTTTGAAAGAACGATAGCAGAGTACGAGGAGGAACTTTGTAGTTCCAGAGAGGAGAACGAGCGACACCGGAAACGACTGGACGCCGTGTTCAACCCGGAAGTCCGGTTACACAGAGCAGGTTGGTCCTTTGTTTCTTTATCGCTTTAAACTTCATGTACTGAGGTAGAGTTACAGGTACTGTACTGCAGTACTTAAACACGGTCATAGTTTTACTACGATACACCTCAGAGGTACATGTACTTTATACTGTTCTACACCTCAGAGGTACATGTACTTTATACTGTACTACACCTCAGAGGTACATGTACTTTATACTGTACTACACCTCAGAGGTACATGTACTTTATACTGTACTACACCTCAGAGGTACATGTACTTTATACTGTACTACACCTCAGAGGTACATGTTGTACTTTATACTGTACTACATCTCAGAGGTACACGTTGTACTTTATACTGTACTACATCTCAGAGGTACATGTACTTTATACTGTACTACATCTCAAAGGTACATGTACTTTATACTGTTCTACACCTCAGAGGTACATGTACTTTATACTGTACTACATCTCAAAGGTACATGTACTTTATACTGTTCTAGACCTCAGAGGTACATATTGTACTTTATACTGTACTACACCTCAGAGGTACATGTACTTTATACTGTACTACACCTCAGAGGTACATGTTGTACTTTATACTGTACTACACCTCAGAGGTACATGTTGTACTTTATACTGTACTACACCTCAGAGGTACATGTTGTACTTTATACTGTACTACATCTCAGAGGTACATGTACTTTATACTGTACTACATCTCAAAGGTACATGTACTTTATACTGTTCTAGACCTCAGAGGTACATATTGTACTTTATACTGTACTACACCTCAGAGGTACATGTTGTACTTTATACTGTACTACACCTCAGAGGTACATGTACTACACCTCAGAGGTACATGTTGTACTTTATACTGTACTACACCTCAGAGGTACATGTTGTACTTTATACTGTACTACACCTCAGAGGTACATGTACTTTATACTGTTCTACACCTCAGAGGTACATGTACTTTATACTGTACTACACCTCAGAGGTACATGTACTTTATACTGGACCACACCTCAGAGGTACATGTACTTTATACTGTTCTACACCTCAGAGGTACATGTACTTTATACTGTTCTACACCTCAGAGGTACATGTACTTTATACTGTACTACACCTCAGAGGTACATGTACTTTATACTGTTCTACACCTCAGAGGTACATGTTGTACTTTATACTGTTCTACACCTCAGAGGTACATGTACTTTATACTGTACTACATCTCAGAGGTACATGTTGTACTTTATACTGTACTACACCTCATAGGTACATATTGTACTTTATACTGTACTACATCTCAGAGGTACATGTACTTTATACTGTTCTACACCTCAGAGGTACATGTACTTTATACTGTTCTACATCTCAGAGGTACATGTACTTTATACTGTTCTACACCTCAGAGGTACATGTTGTACTTTATACTTCTGCTCTCCAGCTTCACAACTAGTTCACTGCTTTTTCATTGATAAACCTTTTGAATAATAAAGAGTTTAATATGAGATTTATAAGACGTATTAATGTATTTTATTATTCTCCAGAGGACCCAGAGCCCCCCCACATTAAAGAGGACCAGGAGGACCCGGAGCCCCCCCACATTAAAGAGGACCAGGAGGACCCGGAGCCCCCCCACATTAAAGAGGACCAGGAGGACCCGGAGCCCCCCCACATTAAAGAGGACCAGGAGGACCCGGAGCCCCCCCACATTAAAGAGGACCAGGAGGACCCGGAGCCCCCCCACATTAAAGAGGACCAGGAGGACCCGGAGGCCCCCCACATTAAGGAGGAAGAGGATGACCCAGAGCCCCCCCACATTAAGGAGGAAGAGGATGACCCAGAGCCCCCCCACATTATAGAGGAACAGGAGGACCCGGAGCCCCCCCACATTAAAGAGGACCAGGAGGACCCGGAGCCCCCCCACATTAAAGAGGACCAGGAGGACCCGGAGCCCCCCCACATTAAAGAGGACCAGGAGGACCCGGAGGCCCCCCACATTATAGAGGAACAGGAGGATCCAGAGCCCCCCCACATTATAGAGGAACAGGAGGAACTCTGGACCAATCAGGAGGGAGAGCAGCTTCAAGGGCTGGAGGAGGCTGGTATCAAGTTCTCATTCACTGTAAAGAGTGAAGATGATGAAGAGGAAGCTCAGTCCTCTCAGCTTCATCAAAGACAAACTGAACACATGGAAACAGAAGCTGATGGAGCGGATTGTGGAGGACCAGAACCAGACAGGAAGTTAGATCCAGAAAGACATCCAGGACCAGATACTGAGGAGACTGAGGACAGAGATGATTGGGAGGAGACTCAGGAACCTCAGTCAGATGTGAACCCTCAAAACAAAGAAGTACCTGTAAGTGATGTGAACTGTAGTACTGGAAATACATCAATCAGCTCTCCTGAATGTGCTGGAAGCTTTGACCACAAGGGACATCTGGAGAAACCCACTAGCTCCAAAACAGGAGAGAAACCATTTCAATGCTCACTTTGTGACAAAAGATTTGGATTCAATAAGACTCTAAAGATACACATGAGGGTCCACACGGGAGAGAAACCATTTAGTTGTTCAGTGTGTGGTAAAACATTTACACAAAAGAATAACCTGAACTATCACATGAATGGACACACAGGAGAGAAACCATTTAGTTGTTCAGTGTGTGGTAAAACATTTACACAAAAGGAAATTCTGAAACAACATGTAATTATCCACACTAGAGAAACTAATTAGTCGTGGAGTTTGCTCAACAAGATTATATACAAATCATAACAACATTAGTTTATGAGAGTCTCTAAATAAACATGCTTAAACACTTACAGGCTGATACAGACTCCAACATAAGTGTATTCAACTACACATCAATTTATATTCTTTGATGTGAGTTTCTCTGATATTGTCTTATGTTCATCTGTTGTTGTTGTTGTTTTCTTGGTGGCTCACAAACATTTGGAAAGTTCAGCCAATGTTTCCACCAAAATGACTTCAGTTCAATGTTCTTCTTCCATATTTGTCCCAGAGTTTGTAACCAAGCTGCAGCAGACGGGTTTTATTTTTAAATAAATATGTGTGTTCACGATTAATGTTTTAATGGAAGTTACATTTATAATGTGTACGTGAAATGAGTTGCTTTCATTCATGAAATGTATTGTTCACTGATATGATGTCCACTCTGTTATCTGAGTTTATTTTATGATAATTAAATTAAATCAACAAATATTAAGCATATCTTTGTGGTTACTTGCAGGTTTTGAATTGGCAAAATAAAATAACCTAAAAATGGGGTGAAATTGAAATGCCTCTTAATTCCAAAAGAAATGTGGGTAAATGTGTTCTTGCCTATGGAGCGCACCATGGGCAAGAACTAGTGATTCATGTGGAGATGAGAGGCATATGTATATTATGTATATTACTATTCCTGAATCCTGTGTTGTCTGACATGTTTTAATGAACCTATCCACCAGATGTCCTCTACCTCCTAGAAATCAATCTCCAGCTTCATCCCAGACGCTGAAGCTGGAGGAACAGGAAGCTGTTTCAGCCGAGTGGGTTCCAACCAAGGAACAGAGTTATTGATCTGAGCTACTGATCACATGATCACTGATCACAGGATCACTGATCACATGATCACTGATCACAGGATCACTGATCACATGATCTTAGATCACATGATCACTGATCACAGATCACAGGATCACAGATCACATGATCACTGATCACAGGATCACTGATCACATGATCTTAGATCACATGATCACAGGATCACTGATCACAGGATCACTGATCACATGATCTTAGATCACATGATCACAGGATCACTGATCACAGGATCACTGATCACATGATCTTAGATCACATGATCACTGATCACATGATCACAGATCACAGGATCTTAGATCACTGCATCACATGATCACAGGATCACTGATCACGTGATCTTAGATCACTGGATCACAGGATCACTGATCACATGATCTTAGATCACTGGATCACTGATCACATATCACAGGGTCACTGATCACATGATCACAGGATCACATGATCTTAGATCACTGCATCACATGATCACAGGGTCACTGATCACATGATCACATATCACAGGGTCACTGATCACATGATCACAGGATCACATGATCTTAGATCACTGCATCACATGATCACAGGATCACATGATCACAGGAGCACATGATCTTAGATCACTGCATCACATGATCACAGATCACAGGATCACTGATCACAGGATCACTGATCACATGATCACAGGAGCACATGATCTTAGATCACTGCATCACATGATCACAGGATCACTGATCACATGATCACAGGAGCACATGATCTTAGATCACTGCATCACATGATCACAGGATCACTGATCACATGATCACAGGAGCACATGATCTTAGATCACTGCATCACATGATCACAGGATCACTGATCACATGATCACAGGATCACTGATCACATGATCACAGGAGCACATGATCTTAGATCACTGCATCACATGATCACATGATCACAGATCACAGGATCACTGATCACAGGATCACTGATCACATGATCACATGATCACAGGAGCACATGATCTTAGATCACTGCATCACATGATCACAGGATCACTGATCACACTCTGCCATCAGCTCTAATGGCTCTGAAACAATGAACATGAATGTTTTACTTTCTACATTTTGGCACGAGGAGTTTCCAATGAGGCCGTGAAGTCTTTTTTCATGACATTATTAAACCGAAAAATAAGTCCATCTTTTTTCAATTCTCATAATTATTTTGTACAGCCGGTTTTAAACCGTCGGTTTGAGTTGTGCCACTACTTTTGACTTTTGACAGAAAGTAGTTTCAAAATAAAAGTCTCCTTCTCCATCTGTTGGATCCTGTATAGATCTGACCCATGTGACTTGCCGTACTGCGATCCCTCCACTCGACCCGGTGCTTTAGAATTTACAGTTATTATTATTGTTATTAATAAAGTTAAGTAATAAAGTTAAGTAAGTAACTGCAAAAATGTGGGACAAGAACAGGCAGCGGTAAATATATGAGTGTGTGTGTCTGAGTGTAAGAGTGTGTGTGTGTGTGTGTGTGTGTGTGACATCATACCAGCGTGATGACTACAAATAGCTTTCATTAGAGATCTTCAGGGTTCACCTTTTGGGTTTCCTGACTGGATTCTGTTTCTGTATATATATATATATATATATATATATATATATATATATATATATATATATATATATATATATATTACTTATTATATATGTATACATATATAATAAGTAAATGTTTCTCTCCTCATAGATCTCAGGTGTATTGTTATATGTTTTTCTTTAGATTGTATACGCATTGTGGGTCCTACCTTCAGCGGCCGGTAGGTGGCGCCCTGTCACCTCTGGTCTGCGCGTTGCTTTCACACTTTTCTCTGTCAAGTTTCTCAGAAGAAGAACATAACGGAGAGCGTGATGCCCCATCGTTATAACGCTGTTATAACTGTGTGTTATAACTCATGAATCATTTATAACTCTGAATGCATCTGGAATACACTTCCTGTTGTTACCCCGGTTCAGAGGAGGTCCATGAAACACCTGCAGGTGTCTGAGTGAGGTGGATCCCGTCCCGGGTCTCGGCCTCCAGACACCTGAAGTTGTGTGAAAGTGGTTTTATGAACTCAAAGGTTGGTGTTTCAAGTCGTTTATGTCTTGAAATATGACGAGGTTATGAGTACCTCCTCCTGAGTGACTCCAGAGACCGGAAGCAGCTGAGGAGAAGCTGCGTGAACATCCTTCAGAACATCCTTCAGAACATCCTTCAGAACATCCTTCAGAACATCCTTCAGATAGCATCAGAGTTCAGCCATAATGATAAAATGATGAGGTCCATCCGTCTGCGTGACGGACGACCGACAGCTGAGATCAGAAACCGTCCTTTATCTTCCTGCTTCCTGCTGCTTCTCATTAGAGGAAACCTCAAATACCTTCATTAAAATGTTATTAGCTCAATTCATCTGGAACCTGCCGCAGTTTCCAGATGAATATGACACCGGAAAGATGGTTTCTCTCTCTGTATTGAACATCTCTGTCGTGACGGTAGAAGAGCTGGAAGACGATGGGCGCTGGCATCTCGGGGTTCACCCTGGTCAAGATGAACCATAGTGAGCATAGTTCAACACAACTTCACTGTCATCGGCAAAAAAATCGTTTTCTTTGCAGATATCTTTTGGTAAAAAAAGATGAAACACGGTTCAGTGCAGACGCTGAGATGAGAAGTCAGAACTTGGTTAGCTTAGCTTAGCATAAAGACTGGAAAGTGGGGGAGAACCGCTAGCCTGACTGGCTCTGACCAGAGTTCAGGAATAAAGAAAACACTTTATTACAGTGGTCATGTGCATACATGACATTTTATACAAACAGTCATTTCAACACTTTGGTTCAGACGGAAACATACACATTTAAATATTGGATCAATTGCCGTGAAATCTGCACAAAATCTGAACAAATATTTATCTGTTGATTCCCTGACTTTCTCACCTCGAAGTAGCTCCATCGTTTTTTTTCCTGATCGAGGTCTATTTTACATGAATAAAGGCGTCAACCGATCCCGTTGTGTTGAACGTCCTCTGAACCGTGAGGGTGGACGTTTCCTTTCAACTTGACGAAGTGAGCGCAGACCAGATCCTCTCTGGCCTTTCACAATAAAAGCCCCAGAGCTTTTCACTAAAAAGAACCTTCCACAGTTGACCTTGACGGACGAGGAACAGGATGCTGCGTTGTGGTCCTCTCGCTGTCAGAATCTCTTCACATCGTTTATTTAAAAAAATGCTGCAACTGTCACAAATCTGCATCGCCGATCGAATGAATTGTTTTGAAGTGATCTGTCGCCTTGTGTTACTCACGCGGGACAATCTGAGGACCGAAGACTACGACCGCTTTGTAGACGTCGTGGGCCAGAGAAGGAGCTCTCGACTGTCTGTAGTCACAATCACTGTGAATGCATCAGTTCATGTTATCCTGATGGCTGTGTGTGTGTGTGTGTGTGTGTTCAGGTGAAGTTTCCCTGCAGCATTAAAGTGAACCTGAATCCTGATCAACCACTCAAAGCGGCTGCCTTTGATGTCGGCGTGTTTTTTCCGGTGTTGGTGGAGGTGGAGCGGGTACGCGGTTGATTTGCATACGAAGCTATTCTTACCTCCCCTTTGTTCTTCTGAGTGTGGAAGGAGCAATCGTCTCCATCAGCCAGCAGAGTTTATCTGGTTGTTTCCTGTGTGGGATTAGCGGCGAAGACACCGGCGCCGTCACGTCGGATCGCTGCAGCAGCGTGAAGAAGGCGTTAGCGTGTTAGTGCGTTAGGGCGTTAGGGCGTTAGGGCGTTAGCGCGTTAGGGCGTTAGGGCGTTAGCGTGTTAGGGCGTTAGCGTGTTAGGGCGTTAGGGCGTTAGCGTGTTAGTGCGTTAGGGCGTTAGGGCGTTAGGGCGTTAGCGCGTTAGGGCGTTAGGGCGTTAGCGTGTTAGGGCGTTAGCGTGTTAGGGCGTTAGGGCGTTAGCGTGTTAGGGCGTTAGGGCGTTAGCGCGTTAGGGCGTTAGGGCGTTAGGGCGTTAGCGTGTTAGGGCGTTAGCGTGTTAGG